>NC_087394.1:16118711-16196211 GCF_031307605.1 Tribolium castaneum | reverse complement strand
AATTTCCAACAAAATAGTTATTTGCACCTCCTTTTTCTTCTAATTAAGTATTGGACTCAATAAATTAAGTGTATTTTAAATCACAAGACATTTTCTGTTAAAACACATTTTTTTTTAATTATTAATTATTTTCAAACTTATATCTCGCTTATGGTTTGTTCTACATGAAAAATGCAAATAACTATTTTGCAGGAAATTTTCTCATCTTTAATTTTGGTGAAAAGTTAAAAATTGATAAGAGTAACTGTTTTCGAGATATAAGCAAGAAACCAAAACACTATTACCTTAATGCAGCGTTTGCATATAAGCAAATTTAGTACTATTAGTTTATTAATGTTATTGTTATTAATATGACGACTAAAGACGATTCTGAAACCTTTAAAGACTTTTATGTCTTCTCCTTTTTCCTCCACTAAAGTGTTAGACGCAATTAATTTAGTTTAATTTCAGTTTTTCAAACATTTTATTTTAAAGCAAATTTTTGTTAGAAATTATTTATATTCATCTCTATAACTCGCTTATGCTTGGTCCTACAAGAAAAATGCAAATAATTACTTTGTTGGAAATTTTATCAGCTTTAATTTTGAATAAAAGATAAAATTTGATAGGTGTAACTGTTTTCGAGATATAAGCTAGAAACCAAAAAACTGTTACATTAATTAAGCGCTTGCATATAAGCAAATTTAGTACTATTAGTATTATTATTATTAATGTTATTGTTATTAATATGACGACTAAAAACGACTCTGAAGACTTTAGTGACCTTTATGTCTTCTCCTTTTTCCTCTACTAAAGTGTTAGACACAATTAATTTGGCTTAATTTTAGTTTTTCAAACATTTTATTTTAAAGAAAATTTTTGTTAAAGATTATTTATATCCAACTCTATAACTCGCTTATGGTTGGTCTTACAAAAAAAATGTAAATAACTATTTTGTAGGAAATTTTATCAGCTTTAATTTTGAAAAAAAGATAAAAATTGATAGGAGTAATTGTTTTCGAGATATAAGCAAAAAACCAAAGTAAAAACTGTTACAGTTACTGAACAAAAATGTAAGTTTTCGAGATATAAGCAAGAAACTGTTACCTTAATTAAGCGCTTGCATATAAGCAAATTTAGTACTATTAGTATTATTATTATTAATGTTATTGTTATTGATATGACGACTAAGAACGACTCTCAAGACTTTGGTGACTTTTATGTCACCTCCTTTTTCTTCTAATAAAGTATTGGACCCAATAAATTAAGTGTATTTTAAATCACAAGACATTTTCTGTAAAACAATTTTTTTTTAAATATTAATTATTTTTAAACTTATATCTCGCTTATGGTTAGTCCTACATGAAAAATGCAAATTACTATTTTGTAGAAAATTTTATTTTTTAGTTTTTCAAACATTTTATTTTAAAGCAAGTTTTTGTTAAATATTATTTATATCCAACTCTATAACTCGCTTATGGTTGGTCCTACAAGAAAAATGCAAATAACTATTTTGTAGGAAATTTTATCAGCTTTAATTTTGAAAAAAAGATAAAAATTAATAGGAGTAACTGTTTTCGAGATATAAGCAAAAAACCAATAAGAAAACTGTAACTGTTACTGAACAAAAATGAAATTCAGTTTTCAATGTTTGAGACGAAGACGAAAATGCAGCATTTAAAAACGACTCTGAAGACTTCTGTGACTTTTAAGTCACCTCCTTTTTCTTTTAATAATGTATTGGACTCAATAAATTAAGTGTATTTTAAATCACATGACATTTTCTGTTAAAGCACTTTTTTTTAAATATTGATTATTTTCAAACTTATATCTCGCTTATGGTTAGTCCTACATGAAAAATGCAAATAACTATTTTGTAGGAAATTTTATCAGCTTTAATTTTAGTAAACAGATAAAAATTGATAGGAGTAACTGTTTTCGAGATATAAGCAAGAAACAAAAAACTGTTACCTTAATAAAGCGCTTGCATATAAGCAAATTTAGTACTATTAGTATTATTATTATTAATGTTATTGTTATTAATATGACGACTAAAAACGACTCTGAAGACTTTGGTGACTTTTATGTCTTCTCCTTTTTCCTATACTAAAGTGTTAGACACAATTAATTTAGTTTAATTTCAGTATTTCAAACATTTTATTTTAAAGCAAATTTTTGTTAAATATTATTTATATCTATCTCTATAACTCGCTTATGCTTGGTGTTACAAGAAAAATACAAATAACTATTTTGTAGAAAATTTTATCAGCTTTAATTTTAGTAAAAAGATAAAAATTGATAGGAGTAACTGTTTTCGAGATATAAGCAAGAAACCAATAAACTGTTACCTTAATAAAGCGCTTGCATATAAGCAAATTTAGTACTATTAGTATTATTATTATTAATGTTATTGTTATTAATATGACGACTAAGAACGACTCTCAAGACTTTGGTGACTTTTATGTCACCTCCTTTTTCTTCTAATAAAGTATTGGACCCAATAAATTAAGTGCATTTTAAATCACAAGACATTTTCTGTTAAAGCACTTTTTTTTTAAATATTAATTATTTTTAAACTTATATCTCGCTTATGGTTAGTCCTATATGAAAAATGCAAATTACTATTTTGTAGGAAATTTTATTTTTTAGTTTTTCAAACATTTTATTTTAAAGCAAGTTTTTGTTAAATATTATTTATATCCAACTCTATAACTCGCTTATGGTTGGTCCTACAAGAAAAATGCAAATAACTATTTTGTAGGAAATTTTATCAGCTTTAATTTTGAAAGAAAGATAAAAATTGATAGGAGTAACTGTTTTCGAGATATAAGCAAAAAACCAATAAGAAAACTGTAACTGTTACTAAACAAAAATGTAATTCAGTATTCAATGTTTGAGACAAAGACGAAAATGCAGCATTTAAAATCAACTCTGAAAACTTCAGTAACTTTTATGTCACCTCCTTTTCATTCTAATAAAGTATTGGACCCATTAAATTAAGTGTATTTTAAATCACAAGACATTTTCTGTTAAAGCACTTTTTTTTAATATTAATTATTTTCAAACTTATATCTCGCTGATGGTTAGTCCTACATGAAAAATGCAAATAACTATTTTGTAGGAAATTTTATCAGCTTTAATTTTGAAAGAAATATAAAAATTGATAGGAATAATAGTTTTCGAGATATAAGCAAAAAACCAAAGTGAAAACTGTTACAGATACTAAACAAAAATGTAATTCAGTTTTCAATGTTTGAGACGAAGACGAAAATGCAGCATTTAAAAACGACTCTGAAGACTTCTGTGACTTTTAAGTCACCTCCTTTTTCTTCTAATAATGTATTGGACCCAATAAATTAAGTGTATTTTAAATCACAAGACATTTTCTGTTAAAGCACTTTTTTTTTAAATATTGATTATTTTCAAACTTATATCTCGCTTAAGGTTAGTCCTACATGAAAAATGCAAATAACTATTTTGTAAGAAATTTTATCAGCTTTAATTTTAGTATACAGATAAAAATTGATAGGAGTAACTGTTTTCGAGATATAAGCAAGAAACCAAAAAACTGTTACCTTAATAAAGCGCTTGCATATAAGCAAATTTAGTACTATTAGTATTATTATTATTAATGTTATTGTTATTAATATGACGACTAAAAACGACTCTGAAGACTTTGGTGACTTTTATGTCTTCTCCTTTTTCCTATACTAAAGTGTTAGACACAATTAATTTAGTTTAATTTCAGTATTTCAAAAATTTTATTTTAAAGCAAATTTTTGTTAAATATTATTTATATCTATCTCTATAACTCGCTTATGCTTGGTCCTACAAGAAAAATACAAATAACTATTTTGTAGGAAATTTTATCAGCTTTAATTTTAGTAAAAAGATAAAAATTGATAGGAGTAACTGTTTTCGAGATATAAGCAAGAAACCAAAAAACTGTTACCTTAATAAAGCGCTTGCATATAAGCAAATTTAGTACTATTAGTATTATTATTATTAATGTTATTGTTATTAATATGACGACTAAAAACAACTCTCAAAACTTTGGTGACTTTTATGTCTTCTCCTTTTTCCTCAACTAAAGTGTTAGTCTTAATTAATTTAGTTTAATTTCGGTTTTTCAAACATTTTATTTTAAAGCAAATTTTTGTTAAAGATTATTTATATCCAACTCTATAACTCGCTTATGGTTGGTCCTACAAAAAAAATGCCAATAACTATTTTGTAGGAAATTTTATCAGCTTTGATTTTGAAAGAAAGATAAAAATTGATAGGAGTAACTGTTTTCGAGATATAAGCAAAAAACCAATAAGAAAACTGTAACTGTTACTAAACAAAAATGTAATTCAGTATTCAATGTTTGAGACAAAGACGAAAATGCAGCATTTAAAATCGACTCTGAAGACTTCAGTGACTTTTATGTCACCTCCTTTTCATTCTAATAAAGTATTGGACCCATTAAATTAAGTGTATTTTAAATCACAAGACATTTTCTGTTAAAGCACTTTTTTTTAATATTAATTATTTTCAAACTTATATCTCGCTTATGGTTAGTCCTACATGAAAAATGCAAATAACTATTTTGTAGGAAATTTTATCAGCTTTAATTTTGAAAGAAAGATAAAAATTGATAGGAATAATAGTTTTCGAGATATAAGCAAAAAACCAAAGTGAAAACTGTTACAGTTACTAAACAAAAATGTAATTCAGTTTTCAATGTTTGAGACGAAGACGAAAATGCAGCATTTAAAAACGACTCTGAAGACTTCTGTGACTTTTAAGTCACCTCCTTTTTCTTCTAATAATGTATTGGACCCAATAAATTAAGTGTATTTTAAATCACAAGACATTTTCTGTTAAAGCACTTTTTTTTTAAATATTGATTATTTTCAAACTTATATCTCGCTTAAGGTTAGTCCTACATGAAAAATACAAATAACTATTTTGTAAGAAATTTTATCAGCTTTAATTTTAGTAAACAGATAAAAATTGATAGGAGTAACTGTTTTCGAGATATAAGCAAGAAACCAAAAAACTGTTACCTTAATAAAGCGCTTGCATATAAGCAAATTTAGTACTATTAGTATTATTATTATTAATGTTATTGTTATTAATATGACGACTAAAAACGACTCTGAAGACTTTGGTGACTTTTATGTCTTCTCCTTTTTCCTATACTAAAGTGTTAGACACAATTAATTTAGTTTAATTTCAGTATTTCAAACATTTTATTTTAAAGCAAATTTTTGTTAAATATTATTTATATCTATCTCTATAACTCGCTTATGCTTGGTCCTACAAGAAAAATACAAATAACTATTTTGTAGGAAATTTTATCAGCTTTAATTTTAGTAAAAAGATAAAAATTGATAGGAGTAACTGTTTTCGAGATATAAGCAAGAAACCAAAAAACTGTTACCTTAATAAAGCGCTTGCATATAAGCAAATTTAGTACTATTAATATTATTATTATTAATGTTATTGTTATTAATATGACGACTAAAAACAACTCTCAAAACTTTGGTGACTTTTATGTCTTCTCCTTTTTCCTCAACTAAAGTGTTAGTCTTAATTAATTTAGTTTAATTTCGGTTTTTCAAACATTTTATTTTAAAGCAAATTTTTGTTAAAGATTATTTATATCCAACTCTATAACTCGCTTATGGTTGGTCCTACAAAAAAAATGCCAATAACTATTTTGTAGGAAATTTTATCAGCTTTGATTTTGAAAGAAAGATAAAAATTGATAGGAGTAACTGTTTTCGAGATATAAGCAAAAAACCAATAAGAAAACTGTAACTGTTACTAAACAAAAATGTAATTCAGTATTCAATGTTTGAGACAAAGACGAAAATGCAGCATTTAAAATCGACTCTGAAGACTTCAGTGACTTTTATGTCACCTCCTTTTTCTTCTAATAAAGTATTGGACCCATTAAATTAAGTGTATTTTAAATCACAAGACATTTTCTGTTAAAGCACTTTTTTTTAATATTAATTATTTTCAAACTTATATCTCGCTTATGGTTAGTCCTACATGAAAAATGCAAATAACTATTTTGTAGGAAATTTTATCAGCTTTAATTTTGAAAGAAAGATAAAAATTGATAGGAATAATAGTTTTCGAGATATAAGCAAAAAACCAAAGTGAAAACTGTTACAGTTACTAAACAAAAATGTAATTCAGTTTTCAATGTTTGAGACGAAGACAAAAATGCAGCATTTAAAAACGACTCTGAAGACATCTGTGACTTTTAAGTCACCTCCTTGTTCTTCTAATAATGTATTGGACCCAATAAATTAAGTGTATTTTAAATCACAAGACATTTTCTGTTAAAGCACTTTTTTTTTAAATATTGATTATTTTCAAACTTATATCTCGCTTAAGGTTAGTCCTACATGAAAAATGCAAATAACTATTTTGTAAGAAATTTTATCAGCTTTAATTTTAGTAAACAGATAAAAATTGATAGGAGTAACTGTTTTCGAGATATAAGCAAGAAACCAAAAAACTGTTACCTTAATAAAGCGCTTGCATATAAGCAAATTTAGTACTATTAGTATTATTATTATTAATGTTATTGTTATTAATATGACGACTAAAAACGACTCTGAAGACTTTGGTGACTTTTATGTCTTCTCCTTTTTCCTATACTAAAGTGTTAGACACAATTAATTTAGTTTAATTTCAGTATTTCAAACATTTTATTTTAAAGCAAATTTTTGTTAAATATTATTTATATCTATCTCTATAACTCGCTTATGCTTGGTCCTACAAGAAAAATACAAATAACTATTTTGTAGGAAATTTTATCAGCTTTAATTTTAGTAAAAAGATAAAAATTGATAGGAGTAACTGTTTTCGAGATATAAGCAAGAAACCAAAAAACTGTTACCTTAATAAAGCGCTTGCATATAAGCAAATTTAGTACTATTAGTATTATTATTATTAATGTTATTGTTATTAATATGACGACTAAAAACAACTCTCAAAACTTTGGTGACTTTTATGTCTTCTCCTTTTTCCTCAACTAAAGTGTTAGTCTTAATTAATTTAGTTTAATTTCGGTTTTTCAAACATTTTATTTTAAAGCAAATTTTTGTTAAAGATTATTTATATCCAACTCTATAACTCGCTTATGGTTGGTCCTACAAAAAAAATGCCAATAACTATTTTGTAGGAAATTTTATCAGCTTTGATTTTGAAAGAAAGACAAAAATTGATAAGAGTAATTGTTTTCGAGATATAAGCAAAAAACCAAAGTAAAAACTGTTACAGTTACTGAACAAAAATGTAATTCAGTTTTCAATGTTTGAGACGAAGACGAAAATGCAGCATTTAAAAACGACTCTGAAGACTTCTGTGACTTTTAAGTCACCTCCTTTTTCTTCTAATAAAGTATTGGAGCCATTAAATTAAGTGTATTTTAAATCACAAGACATTTTCTGTTAAAGCACTTTTTTTTTAAATATTAATTATTTTCAAACTTATATCTCGCTTATGGTTAGTCCTACATGAAAAATGCAAATAACTATTTTGTAGGAAATTTTATCGGCTTTAATTTTGAAAGAGAGATAAAAATTGATAGGAGTAATTGTTTTCGAGATATAAGCAAAAAACCAAAGTAAAAACTGTTACAGTTACTGAACAAAAATGTAATTCAGTTTTCAATGTTTGAGGCGAAGACGAAAATGCAGGCATTTAAAAACGACTCTGAAGACTTCAGCGACTTTTATGTCACCTCCTTTTTCTTCTAATAAAGTATTGGACCCAATAAATTAAGTGTATTTTAAATCACAAGACATTTTCTGTTAAAGCACTTTTTTTTTAAATATTAATAATTTTTTAACTTATATCTCGCTTATGGTTAGTCTTACATGAAAAATGCAAATAACTATTTTGTAGAAAATTTTATCGGCTTTAAATTTAGTAAAAAGATAAAAATTGATATAAGTAACTGTTTTCCAGATATAAGCAAGAAACCAAAAAACTGTTACCCTAATTAAGCGTTTGCATGTAAGCAAATTTAGTACTATTAGTATTATTATTAATGTTATTGTTATTAATATGACGACAAAAGACGACTCTGAAACCTTTAGTGACCTTTATGTCTTCTCCTTTTTCCTCTACTAAAGTGTTAGACACAATTAATTTAGTTTAATTTTAGTTTTTCAAACATTTTATTTTAAAGCAAGTTTTTGTTAAATATTATTTATATCCAACTCTATAACTCGCTTATAGTTGGTCCTACAAGAAAAATGCAAATAACTATTTTGTAGGAAATTTTATAAGCTTTAATTTTGAAAAAAAGATAAAAATTGATAGGAGTAACTGTTTTCGAGATATAAGCAAAAAACCAATAAGAAAACTGTCACTGTTACTGAACAAAAATGTAATTCAGTTTTCAATGTTTGAGACGAAGACGAAAATGCAGCATTATTATTATTATTAATGTTATTGTTATTAATATGACGACTAAAAACGACTTTGAAGACTTTGGTGACTTTTATGTCTTCTCCTTTTTCCTATACTAAAGTGTTAGACTCAATTTAATTTCGGTTTTTCAAACATTATATTTTAAAGCAAATTTTTGTTAAAGATTATTTATATCCAACTCTATAACTCGCTTATGGTTGGTCTTACAAAAGAAATGCAAATAACTATTTTGTAGGAAATTTTATCAGCTTTAATTTTGAAAGAAAGATAAAAATTGATAGGAGTAATTGTTTTCGAGATATAAGCAAAAAACCAAAGTAAAAACTGTTACAGTTACTGAACAAAAATGTAAGTTTTCGAGATATAAGCAAGAAACTGTTACCTTAATTAAGCGCTTGCATATAAGCAAATTTAGTACTATTAGTATTATTATTATTATTAATGTTATTGTTATTAATATGACGACAAAAGACGACTCTGAAACCTTTAGTGACCTTTATGTCTTCTCCTTTTTCCTCTACTAAAGTGTTAGACACAATTAATTTAGTTTAATTTTAGTTTTTCAAACATTTTATTTTAAAGCAAGTTTTTGTTAAATATTATTTATATCCAACTCTATAACTCGCTTATGGTTGGTCCTACAAGAAAAATGCAAATAACTATTTTGTAGGAAATTTTATCAGCTTTAATTTTAGTAAAAAGATAAATATTGATAGGAGTAACTGTTTTTGAGATATAAGCAAGAAACCAAAAAACTGTTACCTTAATAAAGCGCTTGCATATAAGCAAATTTAGTACTATTAGTATTATTATTATTAATGTTATTGTTATTAATATGACGACTAAAAACGACTCTCAAAACTTTGGTGACTTTTATGTCTTCTCCTTTTTCCTCAACTAAAGTGTTAGTCTTAATTAATTTAGTTTAATTTCGGTTTTTCAAACATTTTATTTTAAAGCAAATTTTTGTTAAAGATTATTTATATCCAACTCTATAACTCGCTTATGGTTGGTCCTACAAAAAAAATGCCAATAACTATTTTGTAGGAAATTTTATCAGCTTTGATTTTGAAAGAAAGACAAAAATTGATAAGAGTAATTGTTTTCGAGATATAAGCAAAAAACCAAAGTAAAAACTGTTACAGTTACTGAACAAAAATGTAATTCAGTTTTCAATGTTTGAGACGAAGACGAAAATGCAGCATTTAAAAACGACTCTGAAGACTTCTGTGACTTTTAAGTCACCTCCTTTTTCTTCTAATAAAGTATTGGACCCATTAAATTAAGTGTATTTTAAATCACAAGACATTTTCTGTTAAAGCACTTTTTTTTTAAATATTAATTATTTTCAAACTTATATCTCGCTTATGGTTAGTCCTACATGAAAAATGCAAATAACTATTTTGTAGGAAATTTTATCAGCTTTAATTTTGAAAGAGAGATAAAAATTGATAGGAGTAATTGTTTTCGAGATATAAGCAAAAAACCAAAGTAAAAACTGTTACAGTTACTGAACAAAAATGTAATTCAGTTTTCAATGTTTGAGACGAAGACGAAAATGCAGCATTTAAAAACGACTCTGAAGACTTCAGCGACTTTTATGTCACCTCCTTTTTCTTCTAATAAAGTATTGGACCCAATAAATTAAGTGTATTTTAAATCACAAGACATTTTCTGTTAAAGCACTTTTTTTTTAAATATTAATAATTTTTAAACTTATATCTCGCTTATGGTTAGTCTTACATGAAAAATGCAAATAACTATTTTGTAGAAAATTTTATCGGCTTTAATTTTAGTAAAAAGATAAAAATTGATATAAGTAACTGTTTTCCAGATATAAGCAAGAAACCAAAAAACTGTTACCCTAATTAAGCGTTAGCATGTAAGCAAATTTAGTACTATTAGTATTATTATTAATGTTATTGTTATTAATATGACGACAAAAGACGACTCTGAAACCTTTAGTGACCTTTCTGTCTTCTCCTTTTTTCTCTACTAAAGTGTTAGACACAATTAATTTAGTTTAATTTTAGTTTTTCAAACATTTTATTTTAAAGCAAGTTTTTGTTAAATATTATTTATATCCAACTCTATAACTCGCTTATGGTTGGTCCTACAAGAAAAATGCAAATAACTATTTTGTAGGAAATTTTATAAGCTTTAATTTTGAAAGAAAGATAAAAATTGATAGGAGTAACTGTTTTCGAGATATAAGCAAAAAACCAATAAGAAAACTGTCACTGTTACTGAACAAAAATGTAATTCAGTTTTCAATGTTTGAGACGAATACGAAAATGCAGCATTATTATTATTATTAATGTTATTGTTATTAATATGACGACTAAAAACGACTTTGAAGACTTTGGTGACTTTTATGTCTTCTCCTTTTTCCTATACTAAAGTGTTAGACTCAATTTAATTTCGGTTTTTCAAACATTATATTTTAAAGCAAATTTTTGTTAAAGATTATTTATATCCAACTCTATAACTCGCTTATGGTTGGTCTTACAAAAGAAATGCAAATAACTATTTTGTAGGAAATTTTATCAGCTTTAATTTTGAAAGAAAGATAAAAATTGATAGGAGTAATTGTTTTCGAGATATAAGCAAAAAACCAAAGTAAAAACTGTTACAGTTACTGAACAAAAATGTAAGTTTTCGAGATATAAGCAAGAAACTGTTACCTTAATTAAGCGCTTGCATATAAGCAAATTTAGTACTATTAGTATTATTATTATTATTAATGTTATTGTTATTGATATGACGACTAAGAACGACTCTCAAGACTTTGGTGACTTTTATGTCACCTCCTTTTTCTTCTAATAAAGTATTGGACCCAATAAATTAACTGTATTTTAAATCACAAGACATTTTCTGTTAAAGCACTTTTTTTTTAAATATTGTATTTGCCTAAACTGATACGTAATTCGATATTTATGCATGGATACGAATTTTCAGTTTCTTTGACGTAAAATTTCTTGTTGCAAAAGGTAATACTTTGCTTTAAAACAACGCTTTATATGGTAATATGTGGTTTTGCATCTGCCCCATAAAAGTTCATTAGTTTCGAATCATAAATTCGTTTGAAATAAACAGTGCTGGTCAAAACTATAACGTAAATTATTTATTTCTTTGAGACTAAATTTAAAGTTTTCATTAAATTTTATACAAGTTTACTCTATTCTAAGTAAAGGAGTAATCAGGATAAATTGCTTTTATCTAGAGTAATATATAATTTGCAGTTTTCAGCCAGAATAAGACGTTTTTAATCTTTTTAATGTAAGTTTTCGTGTTCAAAACAAAGGTTCGTCTAAAATAAGCAGCTTTTGTCCAGACTGAAACGTAATTCGAATTTCTGTGCCTGAATAAGGGGTTTTCAGTTTCTTTGATGTAAGGTTTCTTGTTTGTAACAATGAATTAACAAAAATAATTGGTTTTTATCCAAACTGTGTCATGAATCAGCTTCAAGACTATAACGCAAATCTTTTGTTTTGTGCTAAAATAAGACGTTTTTAGTCAGTTTGATATAAATTTTCTTGTTCAAAGCAAAATATTGTCGAAAATCAACCGTTTTTGTTTAAACTGATACAAAATTCGGTGGTTTGTGTCCGAATACAAAGTTTTCAGATTCTTTAATGTTAGGTTTGCTGCTTCTAACAAAGAATCAACGAAAATATTTTGTTTTAATACAAACTGCAATATAAAATGTCTTTATAGGACAAAACATGATGTTTGGCATCTGTTTAATAAAAATTTACTCGTTTGGAAGCATAGAATCATTCCAAATAAGCTATTCTCGTCGATACTATAATGTAATTAGTATTTTGTGCTAGAATACAGCGTTTTTGTTAGATTTATTAACAATTTTGTCTATTTTAAGCAATGAAACGAATAGGATTAGCTGCCTTTATCTAAAGTGATACATAAATTGCTCTTTTATGCCAGATTAATACGTTTTTAGTCTGTTCGATGTAAGTTTTCTTGTTCAAAGCAAAAGATCGTCTAAAATAAGCCGTTTTTGTTTGAACTGATGAACAATTCAGACTGAGAGTCAACAAAAATAATTTATTTTAATCCAAACTGATACTTTTTGACCCTATAAAAGTCCTATAAGAGTCCGAGATACGCCGTTCTCGTCAAGTCTATAACGTAATTCGTTTTTTTGTGTCAGAATACGACGTTTTCTGTCTGTTTAATATAAGTTTTTAATAATAATAATAATAATAACAATGATAATAATAATAATAATAATAATAATAATAATAAAAATAATAATACTAATAATAGTAATAATAATAATAATAATAATAAAAATAATAATAGTAATAAAAGTAAGCTTAGTTTTCTAAGCAAACATGAAGCTCTTTTTGTGTTATATGAGCGTTTTCTCATTTCTATGCAAGAAATCATCTGTGATCTGTGTTTTTAGGCAAGAAATTGTCTAAAATTAATAACTCATTTTAAAACTGGTATAAAAACATTTACTATACAAAAGTTAATAATAATAATAATAATAATAATAGTAATAAAAAAAAAATCGGTTTTTAATAATAATAATATTAATAATAATAATAATAATAGTAATAATAATAATAATAATAATAATAATAAAAATATAAATAATAGTAGTAATAAAAGTAAGCTTAGTTTTCTAAGCAAAAATGAAGTTTATTTTGTGTTATATGAGCGTTTTCTCATTTCTATGCAAAAGATCATGTGTGATCTGTGTTTTTAGGCAATCTAAGCCATTTTATAGTTTTTAGGCAAGAAACTGGCTAAAATTAATCACTCATTTTAAAACTGGTATAAAAACAATACTATACAAAAGTTATAATCGGTTTTTAATAATAATAATAATAATAATAATAATAATAATAATAATAATAACAATAATAATAATAATAATAATAATAATAATAATAATAATAACAATAATAATAATAATAATTAAAATAATAATAATAGTAATAAAAGTAAGCTTAGTTTTCTAAGCAAAAATGAAGCTTATTTTGTGTGTTATATGAGTGTTTTTAGGAAAGAAATTGTCTAAAATTAATAACTCATTTTAAAACTGGTATAAAAACATTTACTATACAAAAGTTAATAATAATAATAATAATAATAATAATAATAGTAATAAAAGAAATAATAATAATAATAATAATAATAATAATAATAATAATAATAATAATACTTATAATAATAAATTTCTTTCTAAATTAAAGCTTAGTTTTTCTAAGCAAAAATGATGCTTATTTTGTGTTATCTGAGCGTTTTCTCATTTCTATGCAAAAGATCATGTGTGATGTGTGTTTTTAGGCAATCTAAGCCATTTTATAGTTTTTAATATTTAACAAAAATTTGCTTTAAAATAAAAGGTTTGAAAAACTGAAATTAAACTAAATTAATTGTGTCTAACACTTTAGTAGAGGAAAAAGGAGGAGACATAAAAGTCACTAAAGTCTTAGAGTTGTCTTTAGTCGTCATATTAATAACAATAACATTTATGATAACAATACTAGTAGTACTAAATTTGCTTATATGCAAGCGCTTAATTAAAGTAACAGTTTTTTCGTTTTTTGCTTATATCTCGAAAACAGTTACTCCTATCAATTTTTACTTTTTCACCAAAATTAAAGGTGATAAAATTTCCTACAAAATAGTTATTTGCATTTTTCATGTAGAACTAACCATAAGCGAGATATAAGTTTGAAAATAATTAATAATTAAAAAAAAGTGTTTTAACAGAAAATGTCCTGTGATTTATAATACACTTAATTTATTGGGTCCAATACTTTATTAGAAGAAAAAGGAGGTGACATAAAAGTCACGGAAGTTTTCAGAGTTCTTTTTTAAATGCTGCATTTTTGTCTTCGTCTCAAACATTGAAAACTGAATTACATTTTTGTTCAGTTACAGTTACAGTTTTCTTATTGGTTTTTTGCTTATATCTCGAAAACAGTTACTCCTATCAAATTTTATCTTTCTTTCACAATTAAAGCTAATAAAATTTCCAACAAAATAGTTATTTGCACCTTCTTTTTCTTCTAATTAAGTATTGGACCCAATAAATTAAGTGTATTTTAAATCACAAGACATTTTCTGTTAAAACACATTTTTTTTTAATTATTAATTATTTTCAAACTTATATCTCGCTTATGGTTTGTTCTACATGAAAAATGCAAATAACTATTTTGCAGGAAATTTTATCATCTTTAATTTTGGTGAAAAGTTAAAAATTGATAGGAGTAACTGTTTTCGAGATATAAGCAAGAAACCAAAAAACTATTACCTTAATGCAGCGTTTGCATATAAGCAAATTTAGTACTATTAGTTTATTAATGTTATTGTTATTAATATGACGACTAAAGACGATTCTGAAACCTTTAAAGACTTTTATGTCTTCTCCTTTTTCCTCCACTAAAGTGTTAGACACAATTAATTTAGTTTAATTTCAGTTTTTCAAACATTTTATTTTAAAGCAAATTTTTGTTAGATATTATTTATATTCATCTCTATAACTCGCTTATGCTTGGTCCTACAAGAAAAATGCAAATAATTACTTTGTTGGAAATTTTATCAGCTTTAATTTTTAAAGAAAGATAAAATTTGATAGGTGTAACTGTTTTCGAGATATAAGCTAGAAACCAAAAAACTGTTACATTAATTAAGCGCTTGCATATAAGCAAATTTAGTACTATTAGTATTATTATTATTAATGTTATTGTTATTAATATGACGACTAAAAACGACTCTGAAGACTTTAGTGACCTTTATGTCTTCTCCTTTTTCCTCTACTAAAGTGTTAGACACAATTAATTTGGTTTAATTTTAGTTTTTCAAACATTTTATTTTAAAGAAAATTTTTGTTAAAGATTATTTATATCCAACTCTATAACTCGCTTATGGTTGGTCCTACAAAAAAATGCAAATAACTATTTTGTAGGAAATGTTATCAGCTTTAATTTTGAAAAAAAGATAAAAATTGATAGAAGTAACTGTTTTCGAGATATAAGCAAGAAACCAATAAGAAAACTGTAACTGTTACTGAACAAAAATGTAATTCAGTTTTCAATGTTTGAGACGAAGACGAAAATGCAGCATTATTATTATTATTAATGTTATTGTTATTAATATGACGACTAAAAACGACTCTGAAGTCTTTGGTGACTTTTATGTCTTCTCCTTTTTCCTATACTAAAGTGTTAGACTCAATTAATTTAGTTTAATTTCGGTTTTTCAAACATTATATTTTAAAGCAAATTTTTGTTAAAGATTATAATAATAATAATAATAATAATAATAATAATAATAATAATAATAAGCCTTTATTTACTACAGGAATCCCATTTACAGTAAATATATACAAAAACTTAGAACTACACTAATACTATACTAATGATATAGACGAAACAATCTTCCGCCACGAATCATAGTTGATATCACCGTCTTTACATACATTATTAAATAGGGTAGTCATTAATACGATAGGAGACTTATCAGCTACATTGGTCCTTCTCGCTATAGGATAAAATGTCATGGCTTGTCTGGAGTTTAAACGTGGAACAGCAAAATTTAACATATTTAATAGCCAAGAACAGTCGATGTTATTATTAATTAAATTATACAGAAATTTAATTATAATACAAATACGGCGAAACTGTAAAGATTGGAGACCGAATCTATTCAAAAGCAAGTTCTGGTCATAGCCCCTTATAGGATAATTTCCATCTATTATAAAAACTAGGAATTTTAGGAATCGTCGCTGTATGTTTTCGAGTTGATCTATATGGATTTTATAAATCGGGTGCCAAATAAGTGCGCCGTATTCCAGTTTGCTTCTAACTAACGAGAAGAATAGGGTCTTCATAACTGATAAGTTCTTAAAATCTCGACAATTTCTATAGATGAATCCATATGACTTAATCGCTCTAGCCGTAACATCCCTAATATGCTCACTGAATGCGAGTTCAGTATCGAAAATAACTCCCAAATCTTTAATAATAAAGGTACGATGCGGTGTTACGGACGAAATATCATATACAAATTCAAGGAATTCGCGCTTTTTAGTGTAAGACATAACGTTACATTTGGATGGGTTTAGATAAAGGCGATTTTCATTACACCATTTCACTACTGCGTTAATATTGTTCTGTAAAGTGAGGCAGTCCTCTATAGAATTTATTTCTGTGTAAATTTTAAGATCATCGGCAAAGAGAAGTTTAGCGCATGTTGATAAAGAACCACATATATCATTAATGAAAAGCAAAAATAATAAGGGTCCAAGATTGGAACCTTGCGGCACACCCGAAGTTGCAACGTAACTATCCGAAATGTAGTTACGATATTTAACCCTTTGCTCTCGATTAGCAAGATAAGATTTTATTAGGGATAGCAAAGAACCGGAGAAACCATACTGATCAAGTTTTAACAATAACAGATGATGATCAATTTGATCAAATGCTTTTTTGAAGTCCATATAAATGACATCAACCTGACCTTTTCTGTCCAAAGCGTCAGATATGAACTGAGTAAAACAGGCTAGATTTGTAACAGTTGATCTTTTTTCAACAAATTATTTATATCCAACTCTATAACTCGCTTATGGTTGGTCTTACAAAAGAAATGCAAATAACTATTTTGTAGGAAATTTTATCAGCTTTAATTTTGAAAGAAAGATAAAAATTGATAGGAGTAATTGTTTTCGAGATATAAGCAAAAAACCAAAGTAAAAACTGTTACAGTTACTGAACAAAAATGTAATTCAGTTTTCAATGTTTGAGACGAAGACGAAAATGCAGCATTTAAAAACGACTCTGAAGACTTCAGCGACTTTTATGTCACCTCCTTTTTCTTCTAATATAGTATTGGACCCAATAAATTAAGTGTATTTTAAATCACAAGACATTTTCTGTTAAAGCACTTTTTTTTTAAATATTAATCATTTTTAAACTTATATCTCGCTTATGCTTAGTCTTACATGAAAAATGCAAATAACTATTTTGTAGAAAATTTTATCAGCTTTAATTTTAGTAAAAAGATAAAAATTGATATAAGTAACTGTTTTCCAGATATAAGCAAGAAACCAAAAAACTGTTACCTTAATTAAGCGTTTGCATGTAAGCAAATTTAGTACTATTAGTATTATTATTAATGTTATTGATATTAATATGACGACTAAAGACGACTCTGAAACCTTTAGTGACCTTTATCTCTTCTCCTTTTTCCTCTACTAAAGTGTTAGACACAATTAATTTAGTTTAATTTTAGTTTTTCAAACATTTTATTTTAAAGCAAGTTTTTGTTAAATATTATTTATACCCAACTCTATAACTCGCTTATGGTTGGTCCTACAAGAAAAATGCAAATAACTATTTTGTAGGAAATTTTATCAGCTTTAATTTTGGAAGAAAGATAAAAATTGTTAGGAGTAACTGTTTTCGAGATATAAGCAAAAAACCAATAAGAAAACTGTAACTGTTACTGAACAAAAATGTAATTCAGTTTTCAATGTTTGAGACGAAGACGAAAATGCAGCATTATTATTATTATTGATGTTAATGTTATTAATATGACGACTAAAAACGACTCTGAAGACTTTGGTGACTTTTATGTCTTCTCCTTTTTCCTATACTAAAGTGTTAGACTTAATTAATTTAGTTTAATTTCGGTTTTTCAAACATTATATTTTAAAGCAAATTTTTGTTAAAGATTATTTATATCCAACTCTATAACTCGCTTATGGTTGGTCTTACAAAAGAAATGCAAATAACTATTTTGTAGGAAATTTTATCAGCTTTAATTTTGAAAGAAAGATAAAAATTGACAGGAGTAATTGTTTTCGAAATATAAGCAAAAAACCAAAGTAAAAACTGTTACAGTTACTGAACAAAAATGTAAGTTTTCGAGATATAAGCAAGAAACTGTTACCTTAATTAAGCGCTTGCATATAAGCAAATTTAGTACTATTAGTATTATTATTATTAATGTTATTGTTATTGATATGACGACTAAGAACGACTCTCAAGACTTTGGTGACTTTTATGTCACCTCCTTTTTCTTCTAATAAAGTATTGGACCCAATAAATTAAGTGTATTTTAAATCACAAGACATTTTCTGTTAAAGCACTGTTTTTTTAAATATTAATTATTTTTAAACTTATAACTCGCTTATGGTTAGTCCTATATGAAAAATGCAAATTACTATTTTGTAGGAAATTTTATTTTTTAGTTTTTCAAACATTTTATTTTAAAGCAAGTTTTTGTTAAATATTATCTATATCCAACTCTATAACTCGCTTATGGTTGGTCCTACAAGAAAAATGCAAATAACTGTTTTGTAGGAAATTTTATCAGCTTTAATTTTGAAAGAAAGATAAAAATTGATAGGAATAATTGTTTTCGAGATATAAGCAAAAAACCAAAGTGAAAACTGTTACAGTTACTAAACAAAAATGTAATTCAGTTTTCAATGTTTGAGACGAAGACGAAAATGCAGCATTTAAAAACGACTCTGAAGACTTCTGTGACTTTTAAGTCACCTCCTTTTTCTTCTAATAATGTATTGGACCCAATAAATTAAGTGTATTTTAAATCACATGACATTTTCTGTTAAAGCACTTTTTTTTAAATATTGATTATTTTCAAACTTATATCTCGCTTATGGTTAGTCCTATGAAAAATGCAAATAACTATTTTGTAGGATATTTTATCAGCTTTAATTTTAGTAAACAGATAAAAATTGATAGGAGTAACTGTTTTCAAGATATAAGCAAGAAACCAAAAAACTGTTACCTTAATAAAGCGCTTGCATATAAGCAAATTTAGTACTATTAATATTATTATTATTAATGTTATTGTTATTAATATGACGACTAAAAACGACTCTGAAGACTTTGGTGACTTTTATGTCTTCTCCTTTTTCCTATACTAAAGTGTTAGACACAATTAATTTAGTTTAATTTCAGTATTTCAAACATTTTATTTTAAAGCAAATTTTTGTTAAATATTATTTATATCTCTCTCTATAACTCGCTTATGCTTGGTCCTACAAGAAAAATACAAATAACTATTTTGTAGGAAATTTTATCAGCTTTAATTTTAGTAAAAAGATAAAAATTGATAGGAGTAACTGTTTTCGAGATATAAGCAAGAAACCAATAAACTGTTACCTTAATAAAGCGCTTGCTTATAAGCAAATTTAGTTATTGTTATTAATATGACGACTAAAAACAACTCTCAAAACTTTGGTGACTTTTATGTCTTCTCCTTTTTCCTCAACTAAAGTGTTAGTCTTAATTAATTTAGTTTAATTTCGGTTTTTCAAACATTTTATTTTAAAGCAAATTTTTGTTAAAGATTATTTATATCCAACTCTATAACTCGCTTATGGTTGGTCCTACAAAAAAAATGCCAATAACTATATTGTAGGAAATTTTATCAGCTTTGATTTTGAAAGAAAGATAAAAATTGATAGGAGTAACTGTTTTCGAGATATAAGCAAAAAACCAATAAGAAAACTGTAACTGTTACTAAACAAAAATGTAATTCAGTATTCAATGTTTGAGACAAAGACGAAAATGCAGCATTTAAAATCGACTCTGAAGACTTCAGTGACTTTTATGTCACCTCCTTTTTCTTCTAATAAAGTATTGGACCCATTAAATTAAGTGTATTTTAAATCACAAGACATTTTCTGTTAAAGCACTTTTTTTTTAATATTAATTATTTTCAAACTTATATCTCGCTTATGGTTAGTTCTACATGAAAAATGCAAATAACTATTTTGTAGGAAATTTTATCAGCTTTAATTTTGAAAAAAAGATAAAAATTGATAGGAATAATAGTTTTCGAGATATAAGCAAAAAACCAAAGTGAAAACTGTTACAGTTACTAAACAAAAATGTAATTCAGTTTTCAATGTTTGAGACGAAGACGAAAATGCAGCATTTAAAAACGACTCTGAAGACTTCTGTGACTTTTAAGTCACCTTCTTTTTCTTCTAATAATGTATTGGACCCAATAAATTAAGTGTATTTTAAATCACAAGACATTTTCTGTTAAAGCACTTTTTTTTTAAATATTGATTATTTTCAAACTTATATCTCGCTTATGGTTAGTCCTACATGAAAAATGCAAATAACTATTTTGTAAGAAATTTTATCAGCTTTAATTTTAGTAAACAGATAAAAATTGATAGGAGTAACTGTTTTCGAGATATAAGCAATAAACCAAAAAACTGTTACCTTAATAAAGCGCTTGCATATAAGCAAATTTAGTACTATTAGTATTGTTATTATTAATGTTATTGTTATTAATATGACGACTAAAAACGACTCTGAAGACTTTGGTGACTTTTATGTCTTCTCCTTTTTCCTATACTAAAGTGTTAGACACAATTAATTTAGTTTAATTTTAGTATTTCAAACATTTTATTTTAAAGCAAATTTTTGTTAAATATTATTTATATCTATCTCTATAACTCACTTATGCTTGGTCCTACAAGAAAAATACAAATAACTATTTTGTAGGAAATTTTATCAGCTTTAATTTTAGTAAAAAATAAAAATTGATAGGAGTAACTGCTTTCGAGATATAAGCAAGAAACCAAAAAACTGTTACCTTAATAAAGCGCTTGCATATAAGCAAATTTAGTACTATTAGTATTATTATTATTAATGTTATTGTTATTAATATGACGACTAAAAACGACTCTCAAAACTTTGGTGATTTTTATATCTTCTCCTTTTTCCTCAACTAAAGTGTTAGTCTTAATTAATTTAGTTTAATTTCGGTTTTTCAAACATTTTATTTTAAAGCAAATTTTTGTTAAAGATTATTTATATCCAACTCTATAACTCGCTTATGGTTGGTCCTACAAAAAAAATGCCAATAACTATTTTGTAGGAAATTTTATCAGCTTTGATTTTGAAAGAAAGACAAAAATTGATAGGAGTAATTGTTTTCGAGATATAAGCAAAAAACCAAAGTAAAAACTGTTACAGTTACTGAACAAAAATGTAATTCAGTTTTCAATGTTTGAGACGAAGACGAAAATGCAGCATTTAATAACGACTCTGAAGACTTCAGTGACTTTTATGTCACCTCCTTTTTCTTCTAATAAAGTATTGGACCCATTAAATTAAGTGTATTTTAAATCACAAGACATTTTCTGTTAAAGCACTTTTTTTTTAAATATTAATTATTTTCAAACTTATATCTCGCTTATGGTTAGTCCAACATGGAAAATGCAAATAACTATTTTGTAGGAAATTTTATCAGCTTTAATTTTGAAAAAAAGATAAAAATTGATAGGAGTAATTGTTTTCGAGATATAAGCAAAAAACCAAAGTAAAAACTGTTACAGTTACTGAACAAAAATGTAATTCAGTTTTCAATGTTTGAGACGAAGACGAAAATGCAGCATTTAAAAACGACTCTGAAGACTTCAGCGACTTTTATGTCACCTCCTTTTTCTTCTAATAAAGTATTGGACCCAATAAATTAAGCGTATTTTAAATCACAAGACATTTTCTGTTAAAGCACTTTTTTTTTAAATACTAATAATTTTTAAACTTATATCTCGCTTATGGTTAGTCTTACATGAAAAATGCAAATAACTATTTTGTAGAAAATTTTATCAGCTTTAATTTTAGTAAAAAGATAAAAATTGATATAAGTAACTGTTTTCCAGATATAAGCAAGAAACCAAAAAACTGTTACTCTAATTAAGCGTTTGCATGTAAGCAAATTTAGTACTATTAGTATTATTATTAATGTTATTGTTATTAATATGACGACAAAAGACGACTCTAAAACCTTTAGTGACCTTTATGTCTTCTCCTTTTTCCTCTACTAAAGTGTTAGACACAATTAATTTAGTTTAATTTTAGTTTTTCAAACATTTTATTTTAAAGCAAGTTTTTGTTAAATATTATTTATATCCAACTCTATAACTCGCTTATGGTTGGTCCTACAAGAAAAATGCAAATAACTATTTTGTAGGAAATTTTATCAGCTTTAATTTTGAAAGAGAGATAAAAATTGATAGGAGTAATTGTTTTCGAGATATAAGCAAAAAACCAAAGTGAAAACTGTTACAGTTACTGAACAAAAATGTAATTCAGTTTTCAATGTTTGAGACGAAGACGAAAATGCAGCATTTAAAAACGACTCTGAAGACTTCAGTGACTTTTATGTCACCTCCTTTTTCTTCTAATAGAGTATTGGTCTCAATAAAGTGTATTTTAAATCACAAGACATTTTCTGTTAAAGCACTTTTTTTTTAAATATTAATTATTTTCAAACTTCTATCTCGCTTATGGTTAGTCCTACATAAAAAATGCAAATAACTATTGTGTAGGAAATTTTATCAGCTTTAATTTTAGTAAAAAGATAAAAATTGATAGAAGTAACTGTTTTCGAGATATAAGCAAGAAACTGTTACCTTAATTAAGCGCTTGCATATAAGCAAATTTAGTAATATTAGTATTATTATTATTAATGTTATTGTTATTAATAGGGCGACTAAAGACGACTCTGAAACATTTAGTGACTTTTATGTCTTCTCCTTTTTCCTCTACTAAAGTGTTAGACACAATTAATTTAGTTTAATTCCGGTTTTTCAAGCATTTTATATTAAAGCAAATTTTTGTTAAATATTATTTATATCCAACTCTATAACTCGTTTATGCTTGGTCCTACAAGAAAAATGTAAATAACTATTTTGTTGGAAATTTTATCAGCTTTAATTTTGAAAGAGAGATAAAATTTGATAGGAGTAACTGTTTTCGAGATATAAGCAAAAAACCACTAAGAAAACTGTAACTGTTACTGAACAAAAATGTAACTCAGTTTTCAATGTTTGAGACGAAGACAAAAATGCAGCATTTAAAAACGACTCTAAAGACGTCAGTGACTTTTATGTCACCTCCTTTTTCTTCTAATAAAGTATTGGACCCAATAAATTAAGTGTATTTTAAATCACAAGACATTTTCTGTTAAAGCACTTTTTTTTTAAATATTAATTATTTTCAAACTTATATCTCGCTTATGGTTAGTCCTACATAAAAAATGCAAATAACTATTTTGTAGGAAATTTTATCAGCTTTAATTTTAGTAAAAAGATAAAAATTGAAAGGAGTAACTGTTTTCGAGATATAATCAAGAAACCAAAAAACTGTTACCTTAATTAAGAGTTTGCATATAAGCAAATTTAGTATTATTAGTATTATTATTATTAATGTTATTGTTATTAATATGACGATTAAAAACGACTCTGAAGACTTTGGTGACTTTTACGTCTCCTCCTTTTTCCTCTACTAAAGTGTTAGACTCAATTGATTTAGTTTAATTTCGGTTTTTCAAACATTTTATTTTAAAGCAAATTTTTGTTAAAGATTATTTATATCCAACTCTATAACTCGCTTATGGTTGGTCTTACAAAAGAAATGCAAATAATTATTTTGTAGGAAATTTTATCAGCTTTAATTTTGAAAGAAAGATAAAAATTGATAGGAGTAATTGTTTTCGAGATATAAGCAAAAAACCAAAGTAAAAACTGTTACAGTTACTGAACAAAAATGTAAGTTTTTGAGATATAAGCAAGAAACTGTTACCTTAATTAAGCGCTTGCATATAAGCAAATTTAGTACTATTAGTATTATTATTATTATTAATGTTTTTGTTATTGATATGACGACTAAGAACGACTCTCAAGATTTTTGGTGACTTTTATGTCACCTCCTTTTTCTTCTAATAAAGTATTGGACCCAATAAATTAAGTGTATTTTAAATCACAAGACATTTTCTGTTAAAGCACTTTTTTTTTAAATATTAATTATTTTTAAACTTATATCTCGCTTATGGTTAGTCCTACATGAAAAATGCAAATTACTATTTTGTAGGAAATTTTATTTTTTAGTTTTTCAAACATTTAATTTTAAAGCAAATTTTTGTTAAATATTATTTATATCCAACTCTATAACTCGCTTATGTTTCGTCCTACAAGGAAAATGCAAATAACTATTTTGTAGCAGCTTTAATTTTGAAAGAAAGATAAAAATTGATAGGAATAATAGTTTTCGAGATATAAGCAAAAAACCAAAGTGAAAACTGTTACAGTTACTAAACAAAAATGTAATTCAGTTTTCAATGTTTGAGACGAAGACGAAAATGCAGCATTTAAAAACGACTCTGAATACTTCTGTGACTTTTAAGTCACCTCCTTTTTCTTCTAATAATGTATTGGACCCAATAAATTAAGTGTATTTCAAATCACAAGACATTTTCTGTTAAAGCACTTTTTTTTTAAATATTGATTATTTTCAAACTTACATCTCGCTTGTGGTTAGTCTTACATGAAAAATGCAAATAACTATTTTGTAGGAAATTTTATCAGCTTTAGTTTTAGTAAACAGATAAAAATTGATAGGAGTAACTGTTTACGAGATATAAGCAAGAAACCAAAAAACTGTTACCTTAATAAAGCGCTTGCATATAAGCAAATTTAGTACTATTAGTATTATTATTATTAATGTTATTGTTATTAATATGACGACTAAAAACGACTCTGAAACCTTTAGTGACTTTTATGTCTTCTCCTTTTTCCTATACTAAAGTGTTAGACACAATTAATTTAGTTTAATTTCAGTATTTCAAACATTTTATTTTAAAGCAAATTTTTGTTAAATATTATTTATATCTATCTCTATAACTCGCTTATGCTTGGTCCTACAAGAAAAATGCAAATAATTACTTTGTTGGAAATTTTATCAGCTTTAATTTTGAAAGAAAGATAAAATTTGATAGGTGTAACTGTTTTCGAGATATAAGCTAGAAACCAAAAAACTGTTACATTAATTAAGCGCTTGCATATAAGCAAATTTAGTACTATTAGTATTATTATTATTAATGTTATTGTTATTAATATGACGACTAAAAACGACTCTGAAGACTTTAGTGACCTTTATGTCTTCTCCTTTTTCCTCTACTAAAGTGTTAGACACAATTAATTTGGTTTAATTTTAGTTTTTCAAACATTTTATTTTAAAGAAAATTTTTGTTAAAGATTATTTATATCCAACTCTATAATTCGCTTATGGTTGGTCCTACAAAAAAATGCAAATAACTATTTTGTAGGAAATGTTATCAGCTTTAATTTTGAAAAAAAGATAAAAATTGATAGAAGTAACTGTTTTCGAGATATAAGCAAGAAACCAATAAGAAAACTGTAACTGTTACTGAACAAAAATGTAATTCAGTTTTCAATGTTTGAGACGAAGACGAAAATGCAGCATTATTATTATTATTAACGTTATTGTTATTAATATGACGACTAAAAACGACTCTGAAGTCTTTGGTGACTTTTATGTCTTCTCCTTTTTCCTATACTAAAGTGTTAGACTCAATTAATTTAGTTTAATTTCGGTTTTTCAAACATTATATTTTAAAGCAAATTTTTGTTAAAGATTATTTATATCCAACTCTATAACTCGCTTATGGTTGGTCTTACAAAAAAAATGCAAATAACTATTTTGTAGGAAATTTTATCAGCTTTAATTTTGAAAAAAATTAAAATTGATAGGAGTAATTGTTTTCGAGATATTAGCAAAAAACCAAAGTAAAAACTGTTACAGTTACTGAACAAAAATGTAAGTTTTCGAGACATAAGCAAGAAACTGTTACCTTAATTAAGCGCTTGCATATAAGCAAATTTAGTACTATTAGTATTATTATTATTAATGTTATTGTTATTGATATGACGACTAAGAACGACTCTCAAGACTTTGGTGATTTTATGTCACCTCCTTTTTCTTCTAATAAAGTATTGGACCCAATAAATTAAGTGTATTTTAAATCACAAGACATTTTCTGTAAAACACTTTTTTTTTAAATATTAATTATTTTTAAACTTATATCTCGCTTATGGTTAGTCCTACATGAAAAATGCAAATTACTATTTTGTAGGAAATTTTATTTTTTAGTTTTTCAAACATTTTATTTTAAAGCAAGTTTTTGTTAAATATTATTTATATCCAACTCTATAACTCGCTTATGGTTGGTCCTACAAGAAAAATGCAAATAACTATTTTGTAGGAAATTTTATCAGCTTTAATTTTGAAAAAAAGATAAAAATTAATAGGAGTAACTGTTTTCGAGATTTAAGCAAAAAACCAATAAGAAAACTGTAACTGTTACTGAACAAAAATGTAATTCAGTTTTCAATGTTTGAGACGAAGACGAAAATGCAGCATTTAAAAACGACCCTGAAGACTTCTGTGACTTTTAAGTCACCTCCTTTTTCTTCTAATAATGTATTGGACCCAATAAATTAAGTGTATTTTAAATCACATGACATTTTCTGTTAAAGCACTTTTTTTTAAATATTGATTATTTTCAAACTTATATCTCGCTTATGGTTAGTCCTACATGAAAAATGCAAATAACTATTTTGTAGGAAATTTTATCAGCTTTAATTTTAGTAAACAGATAAAAATTGATAGGAGTAACTGTTTTCGAGATATAAGCAAGAAACCAAAAAACTGTTACCTTAATAAAGCGCTTGCATATAAGCAAATTTAGTACTATTAGTATTATTATTATTAATGTTATTGTTATTAATATGACGACTAAAAACGACTCTGAAGACTTTGGTGACTTTTATGTCTTCTCCTTTTTCCTATACTAAAGTGTTAGACACAATTAATTTAGTTTAATTTCAGTATTTCAAACATTTTATTTTAAAGCAAATTTTTGTTAAATATTATTTATATCTATCTCTATAACTCGCTTATGCTTGGTCCTACAAGAAAAATACAAATAACTATTTTGTAGGAAATTTTATCAGCTTTAATTTTAGTAAAAAGATAAAAATTGATAGGAGTAACTGTTTTCGAGATATAAGCAAGAAACCAATAAACTGTTACCTTAATAAAGGGCTTGCATATAAGCAAATTTAGTACTATTAGTATTATTATTATTAATGTTATTGTTATTGATATGACGACTAAGAACGACTCTCAAGACTTTGGTGAATTTTATGTCACCTCCTTTTTCTTCTAATAAAGTATTGGACCCAATAAATTAAGTGTATTTTAAATCACAAGACATTTTCTGTTAAAGCACTTTTTTTTTAAATATTAATTATTTTTAAACTTATATCTCGCTTATGGTTAGTCCTATATGAAAAATGCAAATTACTATTTTGTAGGAAATTTTATTTTTTAGTTTTTCAAACATTTTATTTTAAAGCAAGTTTTTGTTAAATATTATTTATATCCAACTCTATAACTCGCTTATGGTTGGTCCTTCAAGAAAAATGCAAATAACTATTTTGTGGGAAATTTTATCAGCTTTAATTTTGAAAGAAAGATAAAAATTGATAGGAATAATTGTTTTCGAGATATAAGCAAAAAACCAAAGTGAAAACTGTTACAGTTACTAAACAAAAATGTAATTCAGTTTTCAATGTTTGAGACGAAGACGAAAATGCAGCATTTAAAAACGACTCTGAAGACTTCTGTGACTTTTAAGTCACCTCCTTTTTCTTCTAATAATGTATTGGACCCAATAAATTAAGTGTATTTTAAATCACATGACATTTTCTGTTAAAGCACTTTTTTTTAAATATTGATTATTTTCAAACTTATATCTCGCTTATGGTTAGTCCTACATGAAAAATGCAAATAACTATTTTGTAGGAAATTTTATCAGCTTTAATTTTAGTAAACAGATAAAAATTGATAGGAGTAACTGTTTTCGAGATATAAGCAAGAAACCAAAAAACTGTTACCTTAATAAAGCGCTTGCATATAAGCAAATTTAGTACTATTAGTATTATTATTATTAATGTTATTGTTATTAATATGACGACTAAAAACGACTCTGAAGACTTTGGTGACTTTTATGTCTTCTCCTTTTTCCTATACTAAAGTGTTAGACACAATTAATTTAGTTTAATTTCAGTATTTCAAACATTTTATTTTAAAGCAAATTTTTGTTAAATATTATTTATATCTATCTCTATAACTCGCTTATGCTTGGTCCTACAAGAAAAATACAAATAACTATTTTGTAGGAAATTTTATCAGCTTTAATTTTAGTAAAAAGATAAAAATTGATAGGAGTAACTGTTTTCGAGATATAAGCAAGAAACCAAAAAACTGTTACATTAATTAAGCGCTTGCATATAAGCAAATTTAGTACTATTAGTATTATTATTATTAATGTTATTGTTATTAATATGACGACTAAAAACGACTCTGAAGACTTTAGTGACCTTTATGTCTTCTCCTTTTTCCTCTACTAAAGTGTTAGACACAATTAATTTGGTTTAATTTTAGTTTTTCAAACATTTTATTTTAAAGAAAATTTTTGTTAAAGATTATTTATATCCAACTCTATAACTCGCTTATGGTTGGTCCTACAAAAAAATGCAAATAACTATTTTGTAGGAAATGTTATCAGCTTTAATTTTGAAAAAAAGATAAAAATTGATAGAAGTAACTGTTTTCGAGATATAAGCAAGAAACCAATAAGAAAACTGTAACTGTTACTGAACAAAAATGTAATTCAGTTTTCAATGTTTGAGACGAAGACGAAAATGCAGCATTATTATTATTATTAATGTTATTGTTATTAATATGACGACTAAAAACGACTCTGAAGTCTTTGGTGACTTTTATGTCTTCTCCTTTTTCCTATACTAAAGTGTTAGACTCAATTAATTTAGTTTAATTTCGGTTTTTCAAACATTATATTTTAAAGCAAATTTTTGTTAAAGATTATTTATATCCAACTCTATAACTCGCTTATGGTTGGTCTTACAAAAAAAATGTAAATAACTATTTTGTAGGAAATTTTATCAGCTTTAATTTTGAAAAAAATAAAAATTGATAGGAGTAATTGTTTTCGAGATATAAGCAAAAAACCAAAGTAAAAACTGTTACAGTTACTGAACAAAAATGTAAGTTTTCGAGATATAAGCAAGAAACTGTTACCTTAATTAAGCGCTTGCATATAAGCAAATTTAGTACTATTAGTATTATTATTATTAATGTTATTGTTATTGATATGACGACTAAGAACGACTCTCAAGACTTTGGTGACTTTTATGTCACCTCCTTTTTCTTCTAATAAAGTATTGGACCCAATAAATTAAGTGTATTTTAAATCACAAGACATTTTCTGTAAAACACTTTTTTTTTAAATATTAATTATTTTTAAACTTATATCTCGCTTATGGTTAGTCCTACATGAAAAATGCAAATTACTATTTTGTAGGAAATTTTATTTTTTAGTTTTTCAAACATTTTATTTTAAAGCAAGTTTTTGTTAAATATTATTTATATCCAACTCTATAACTCGCTTATGGTTGGTCCTACAAGAAAAATGCAAATAACTATTTTGTAGGAAATTTTATCAGCTTTAATTTTAAAAAAAAGATAAAAATTAATAGGAGTAACTGTTTTCGAGATTTAAGCAAAAAACCAATAAGAAAACTGTAACTGTTACTGAACAAAAATGTAATTCAGTTTTCAATGTTTGAGACGAAGACGAAAATGCAGCATTTAAAAACGACTCTGAAGACTTCCGTGACTTTTAAGTCACCTCCTTTTTCTTCTAATAATGTATTGGACCCAATAAATTAAGTGTATTTTAAATCACATGACATTTTCTGTTAAAGCACTTTTTTTAAATATTGATTATTTTCAAACTTATATCTCGCTTATGGTTAGTCCTACATGAAAAATGCAAATAACTATTTTGTAGGAAATTTTATCAGCTTTAATTTTAGTAAACAGATAAAAATTGATAGGAGTAACTGTTTTCGAGATATAAGCAAGAAACCAAAAAACTGTTACCTTAATAAAGCGCTTGCATATAAGCAAATTTAGTACTATTAGTATTATTATTATTAATGTTATTGTTATTAATATGACGACTAAAAACGACTCTGAAGACTTTGGTGACTTTTATGTCTTCTCCTTTTTCCTATACTAAAGTGTTAGACACAATTAATTTAGTTTAATTTCAGTATTTCAAACATTTTATTTTAAAGCAAATTTTTGTTAAATATTATTTATATCTATCTCTATAACTCGCTTATGCTTGGTCCTACAAGAAAAATACAAATAACTATTTTGTAGGAAATTTTATCAGCTTTAATTTTAGTAAAAAGATAAAAATTGATAGGAGTAGCTGTTTTCGAGATATAAGCAAGAAACCAATAAACTGTTACCTTAATAAAGCGCTTGCATATAAGCAAATTTAGTACTATTAGTATTATTATTATTAATGTTATTGTTATTGATATGACGACTAAGAACGACTCTCAAGACTTTGGTGACTTTTATGTCACCTCCTTTTTCTTCTAATAAAGTATTGGACCCAATAAATTAAGTGTATTTTAAATCACAAGACATTTTCTGTTAAAGCACTTTTTTTTAAATATTAATTATTTTTAAACTTATATCTCGCTTATGGTTAGTCCTATATGAAAAATGCAAATTACTATTTTGTAGGAAATTTTATTTTTTAGTTTTTCAAACATTTTATTTTAAAGCAAGTTTTTGTTAAATATTATTTATATCCAACTCTATAACTCGCTTATGGTTGGTCCTACAAGAAAAATGCAAATAACTATTTTGTAGGAAATTTTATCAGCTTTAATTTTGAAAGAAAGATAAAAATTGATAGGAATAATTGTTTTCGAGATATATGCAAAAAACCAAAGTGAAAACTGTTACAGTTACTAAACAAACATGTAATTCAGTTTTCAATGTTTGAGACGAAGACGAAAATGCAGCATTTAAAAACGACTCTGAAGACTTCTGTGACTTTTAAGTCACCTCCTTTTTCTTCTAATAATGTATTGGACCCAATAAATTAAGTGTATTTTAAATCACATGACATTTTCTGTTAAAGCACTTTTTTTTAAATATTGATTATTTTCAAACTTATATCTCGCTTATACAAATAACTATTTTGTAGGAAATTTTATCAGCTTTAATTTTAGTAAAAAGATAAAAATTGATAGGAGTAACCGTTTTCGAGATATAAGCAAGAAACCAATAAACTGTTACCTTAATAAAGCGCTTGCATATAAGCAAATTTAGTACTATTAGTATTATTATTATTAATGTTATTGTTATTAATATGACGACTAAAAACAACTCTCAAAACTTTGGTGACTTTTATGTCTTCTCCTTTTTCCTCAACTAAAGTGTTAGTCTTAATTAATTTAGTTTAATTTCGGTTTTTCAAACATTTTATTTTAAAGCAAATTTTTGTTAAAGATTATTTATATCCAACTCTATAACTCGCTTATGGTTGGTCCTACAAAAAAAATGCCAATAACTATTTTGTAGGAAATTTTATCAGCTTTGATTTTGAAAGAAAGATAAAAATTGATAGGCGTAACTGTTTTCGAGATATAAGCAAAAAACCAATAAGAAAACTGTAACTGTTACTAAACAAAAATGTAATTCAGTATTCAATGTTTGAGACAAAGACGAAAATGCAGCATTTAAAATCGACTCTGAAGACTTCAGTGACTTTTATGTCACCTCCTTTTCATTCTAATAAAGTATTGGACCCATTAAATTAAGTGTATTTTAAATCACAAGACATTTTCTGTTAAAGCACTTTTTTTTAATATTAATTATTTTCAAACTTATATCTCGCTTATGGTTAGTCCTACATGAAAAATGCAAATAACTATTTTGTAGGAAATTTTATCAGCTTTAATTTTGAAAAAAAGATAAAAATTGATAGGAATAATAGTTTTCGAGATATAAGCAAAAAACCAAAGTGAAAACTGTTACAGTTACTAAAAAAAATGTAATTCAGTTTTCAATGTTTGAGACGAAGACGAAAATGCAGCATTTAAAAACGACTCTGAAGACTTCTGTGACTTTTAAGTCACCTCCTTTTTCTTCTAATAATGTATTGGACCCAATAAATTAAGTGTATTTTAAATCACAAGACATTTTCTGTTAAAGCACTTTTTTTTTAAATATTGATTATTTTCAAACTTATATCTCGCTTAAGGTTAGTCCTACATGAAAAATGCAAATAACTATTTTGTAAGAAATTTTATCAGCTTTAATTTTAGTAAACAGATAAAAATTGATAGGAGTAACTGTTTTCGAGATATAAGCAAGAAACCAATAAACTGTTACCTTAATAAAGCGCTTGCATATAAGCAAATTTAGTACTATTAGTATTATTATTATTAATGTTATTGTTATTAATATGACGACTAAAAACGACTCTGAAGACTTTGGTGACTTTTATGTCTTCTCCTTTTTCCTATACTAAAGTGTTAGACACAATTAATTTAGTTTAATTTCAGTATTTCATACATTTTATTTTAAAGCAAATTTTTGTTAAATATTATTTATATCTATCTCTATAACTCGCTTATGCTTGGTCCTACAAGAAAAATACAAATAACTATTTTGTAGGAAATTTTATCAGCTTTAATTTTAGTAAAAAGATAAAAATTGATAGGAGTAACTGTTTTCGAGATATAAGCAAGAAACCAATAAACTGTTACCTTAATAAAGCGCTTGCATATAAGCAAATTTAGTACTATTAGTATTATTATTATTAATGTTATTGTTATTAATATGACGACTAAAAACAACTCTCAAAACTTTGGTGACTTTTATGTCTTCTCCTTTTTCTTCAACTAAAGTGTTAGTCTTAATTAATTTAGTTTAATTTCGGTTTTTCAAACATTTTATTTTAAAGCAAATTTTTGTTAAAGATTATTTATATCCAACTCTATAACTCGCTTATGGTTGGTCCTACAAAAAAAATGCCAATAACTATTTTGTAGGAAATTTTATCAGCTTTGATTTTGAAAGAAAGATAAAAATTGATAGGAGTAACTGTTTTCGAGATATAAGCAAAAAACCAATAAGAAAACTGTAACTGTTACTAAACAAAAATGTAATTCAGTATTCAATGTTTGAGACAAAGACGAAAATGCAGCATTTAAAATCGACTCTGAAGACTTCAGTGACTTTTATGTCACCTCCTTTTCATTCTAATAAAGTATTGGACCCATTAAATTAAGTGTATATTAAATCACAAGACATTTTCTGTTAAAGCACTTTTTTTTAATATTAATTATTTTCAAACTTATATCTCGCTTATGGTTAGTCCTACATGAAAAATGCAAATAACTATTTTGTAGGAAATTTTATCACTTTTAATTTTGGTAAAAAGGTAAAAATTGATAGGAGTATCTGTTTTCGAGATATAAGCTAGAAACCAAAAAACTGTTACCTTAATTAAGCGCTTGCATATAAGCAAATTTAGTACTATTGGTATTATTATTATTAATGTTATTGTTATTAATATGACGACTAAAAACGACTCTGAAGACTTTAGTGACCTTTATGTCTTCTCCTTTTTCCTATACTAAAGTGTTAGACTCAATTAATTTAGTTTAATTTCGGTTTTTCAAACATTTTATTTTAAAGCAAATTTTTGTTAAAGATTATTTATATCCAACTCTATAACTCGCTTATGGTTGGTCTTACAAAAGAAATGCAAATAACTATTTTGTAGGAAATTTTATCAGCTTTAATTTTGAAAAAACGATAAAAATTGATAGGAGTAATGGTTTTCGAGATATAAGCAAAAAACCAAAGTAAAAACTGTTACAGTTACTGAACAAAAATGTAATTCAGTTTTCAATGTTTGAGACAAAGACGAAAATGCAGCATTTAAAAACGACTCTGAAGACTTCAGCGACTTTTATGTCACCTCCTTTTTCTTCTAATAAAGTATTGGACCCAATAAATTAAGTGTATTTTAAATCACAAGACATTTTCTGTTAAAGCACTTTTTTTTTAAATATTAATAATTTTTAAACTTATATCTCGCTTATGGTTAGTCTTACATGAAAAATGCAAACAACTATTTTGTAGAAAATTTTATCAGCTTTAATTTTAGTAAAAAGATAAAAATTGATATAAGTAACTATTTTCGAGATATAAGCAAGAAAGCAAAAAACTGTTACCTTAATTAAGCGTTTGCATGTAAGCAAATTTAATACTATTAGTAGTATTATTATTAATGTTATTGTTATTAATATGACGACTAAAGACGACTCTGAAACCTTTAGTGACCTTTATCTCTTCTCCTTTTTCCGCTACTAAAGTGTTAGACACAATTAATTTAGTTTAATTTTAGTTTTTCAAACATTTTATTTTAAAGCAAGTTTTTGTTAAATATTATTTATACCCAACTCTATAACTCGCTTATGGTTGGTCCTACAAGAAAAATGCAAAAAACTATTTTGTAGGAAATTTTATCAGCTTTAATTTTGAAAGAAAGATAAAAATTGATAGAAGTAACTGTTTTCGAGATATAAGCAAAAAACCAATAAGAAAACTGTAACTGTTACTGAACAAAAATGTAATTCAGTTTTCAATGTTTGAGACGAAGACGAAAATGCAGCATTATTATTATTATTAATGTTATTGTTATTAATATGACGACTAAAAACGACTCTGAAGACTTTGGTGACTTTTATGTCTTCTCCTTTTTCCTATACTAAAGTGTTAGACTCATTTAATTTAGTTTAATTTCGGTTTTTCAAACATTATATTTTAAAGCAAATTTTTGTTAAAGATTATTTATATCCAACTCTATAACTCGCTTATGGTTGGTCTTACAAAAGAAATGCAAATAACTATTTTGTAGGAAATTTTATCAGCTTTAGTTTTGAAAGAAAGATAAAAATTGATAGGAGTAATTGTTTTCGAGATATAAGCAAAAAACCAAAGTAAAAACTGTTACAGTTACTGAACAAAAATGTAAGTTTTCGAGATATAAGCAAGAAACTGTTACCTTAATTAAGCGCTTGCATATAAGCAAATTTAGTACTACTAGTATTATTATTAATGTTATTGTTATTGATATGACGACTAAGAACGACTCTCAAGACTTTGGTGACTTTTATGTCACCTCCTTTTTCTTCTAATAAAGTATTGGACCCAATAAATTAAGTGTATTTTAAATCACAAGACATTTTCTGTTAAAGCACTTTTTTTTTAAATATTAATTATTTTTAAACTTATATCTCGCTTATGGTTAGTCCTATATGAAAAATGCAAATTACTATTTTGTAGGAAATTTTATTTTTTAGTTTTTCAAACATTTTATTTTAAAGCAAGTTTTTGTTAAATACTATTTATATCCAACTCTATAACTCGCTTATGGTTGGTCCTACAAGAAAAATGCAAATAACTATTTTGTAGGAAATTTTATCAGCTTTAATTTTGAAAAAAAGATAAAAATTGATAGGAGTAACTGTTTTCGAGATATAAGCAAAAAACCAATAAGAAAACTGTAACTGTTACTGAACAAAAATGTAATTCAGTTTTCAATGTTTGAGACGAAGACGAAAATGCAGCATTATTATTATTATTAATGTTATTGTTATTAATATGACGACTAAAAACGACTCTGAAGACTTTGGTGACTTTTATGTCTTCTCCTTTTTCCTATACTAAAGTGTTAAACTCAATTTAATTTCGGTTTTTCAAACATTATATTTTAAAGCAAATTTTTGTTAGAGATTATTTATATCCAACTCTATAACTCGCTTATGGTTGGTCTTACAAAAGAAATGCAAATAACTATTTTGTAGGAAATTTTATCAGCTTTAATTTTGAAAGAAAGATAAACATTGATAGGAGTAATTGTTTTCGAGATATAAGCAAAAAACCAAAGTAAAAACTGTTACAGTTACTGAACAAAAATGTAAGTTTTCGAGATATAAGCAAGAAACTGTTACCTTAATTAAGCGCTTGCATATAAGCAAATTTAGTACTATTAGTATTATTATTATTAATGTTATTGTTATTAATATGACGACTAAAAACGACTCTCAAGACTTTGGTGACTTTTATGTCTTCTCCTTTTTCCTCAACTAAAGTGTTAGTTTTAATTAATTTAGTTTAATTTCGGTTTTTCAAACATTTTATTTTAAAGCAAATTTTTGTTAAAGATTATTTATATCCAACTTTATAACTCGCTTATGGTTAGTCCTACAAAAAAAATGCCAATAACTATTTTGTAGGAAATTTTATCAGCTTTGATTTTGAAAGAAAGATAAAAATTGATAGGAGTAACTGTTTTCGAGATATAAGCAAAAAACCAATAAGAAAACTGTAACTGTTACTAAACAAAAATGTAATTCAGTTTTCAATGTTTGAGACAAAGACGAAAATGCAGCATTTAAAATCGACTCTGAAGACTTCAGTGACTTTTATGCCACCTCCTTTTTCTTCTAAAAAAGTATTGGACCCATTAAATTAAGTGTATTTTAAATCACAAGACATTTTCTGTTAAAACACTTTTTTTTTAAATATTAATTATTTTCAAACTTATATCTCGCTTATGGTTAGTCCTACATGAAAAATGCAAATTACTATTTTGTAGAAAATTTTATCAGCTTTAATTTTAGTAAAAAGATAAAAATTGATAGGAGTAACTGTTTTCGAGATATAAGCAAGAAACCAAAAAACTGTTACCTTAATTAAGCGCTTGCATATAAGCAAATTTAGTACTAAAAACAACTCTGAAGACTTTGGTGATTTTTATGTCTTCTCCTTTTTCCTCTACTAAAGTGTTAGACCCAATTAATTTAGTTTAATATCGGTTTTTCAAACATTTTATTTTAAAGCAAATTTTTGTTAAAGATTATTTATATCCAACTCTATAACTCGCTTATGGTTGGTCCTACAAAAAAATGGAAATAACTATTTTGTAGGAAATTTTATCAGCTTTAATTTTGAAAAAAAAGGTAAAAATTGACAGGAGTAACTGTTTTCGAGATATAAGCAAGAAACCAAAAAACTGTTACCTTAATAAAGCGCTTGCATATAAGCAAATTTAGTACTATTAGTATTATTTTTATTAATGTTATTGTTATTAATATGACGACTAAAGACGACTCTGAAACATTTAGTGACTTTTATGTCTTCTCCTTTTTCCTATACTAAAGTGTTAGACCCAATTAATTTAGTTTAATTTCGGTTTTTCAAACATTTTATTTTAAAGCAAATTTTTGTTAAAGATTATTTATATCCAACTCTATAACTCGCTTATGGTTGGTCTTACAAAAGAAATGCAAATAACTCTTTTGTAGGAAATTTTATCAGCTTTAATTTTGAAAGAAAGATAAAAATTGATAGGAGTAATTGTTTTCGAGATATAAGCAAAAAACCAAAGTGAAAACTGTTACAGTTACTGAACAAAAATGTAATTCAGTTTTCAATGTTTGAGACGAAGACGAAAATGCAGCATTTAAAAACGACTCTGAAGACTTCAGTGACTTTTATGTCACCTCCTTTTTCTTCTAATAGAGTATTGGTCCCAATAAATTAAGTGTATTTTAAATCACAAGACATTTTCTGTTAAAGCACTTTTTTTTTAAATATTAATTATTTTCAAACTTCTATCTCGCTTATGGTTAGTCCTACATAAAAAATGCAAATAACTATTTTGTAGGAAATTTTATCAGCTTTAATTTTAGTAAAAAGATAAAAATTGATAGGAGTAACTGTTTTCGAGATATAAACAAGAAACTGTTACCTTAATTAAGCGCTTGCATATAAGCAAATTTAGTAATATTAGTATTATTATTATTAATGTTATTGTTATTAATAGGGCGACTAAAGACGACTCTGAAACATTTAGTGACTTTTATGTCTTCTCCTTTTTCCTCTACTAAAGTGTTAGACACAATTAATTTAGTTTAACTCCGGTTTTTCAAGCATTTTATTTTAAAGCAAATTTTTGTTAAATATTATTTATATCCAACTCTATAACTCGTTTATGCTTGGTCCTACAAGAAAAATGTAAATAACTATTTTGTTGGAAATTTTATCAGCTTTAATTTTGAAAGAAAGATAAAATTTGATAGGAGTAACTGTTTTCGAGATATAAGCAAAAAACCAATAAGAAAACTGTAACTGTTACTGAACAAAAATGTAACTCAGTTTTCAATGTTTGAGACGAAGACAAAAATGCAGCATTTAAAAACGACTCTAAAGACGTCAGTGACTTTTATGTCACCTCCTTTTTCTTCTAATAAAGTATTGGACCCAATAAATTAAGTGTATTTTAAATCACAAGACATTTTCTGTTAAAGCACTTTTTTTTTAAATATTAATTATTTTCAAACTTATATCTCGCTTATGGTTAGTCCTACATAAAAAATGCAAATAATTATTTTGTAGGAAATTTTATCAGCTTTAATTTTAGTAAAAAGATAAAAATTGATAGGAGTAACTGTTTTCGAGATATAATCAAGAAACCAAAAAACTGTTACCTTAATTAAGCGTTTGCATATAAGCAAATTTAGTATTATTAGTATTATTATTATTAATGTTATTGTTATTAATATGACGATTAAAAACGACTCTGAAGACTTTGGTGACTTTTACGTCTCCTCCTTTTTCCTCTACTAAAGTGTTAGACTCAATTAATTTAGTTTAATTTCGGTTTTTCAAACATTTTATTTTAATGCAAATTTTTGTTAAAGATTATTTATATCCAACTCTATAACTCGCTTATGGTTGGTCCTACAAAAAAAATGCTAAAAACTATTTTGTAGGAAATTTTATCAGCTTTAATTTTGAAGGAAAGATAAAAATTTATAGGAGTAACTGTTTTCGAGATATATGCAAAAAACCAAAGTGAAAACTGTAACAGTTACTAAACAAAAATGTAATTCAGTTTTCAATGTTTGAGACGAAGACGAAAATGCAGCATTTAAAAACGACTCTAAAGACTTCAGTGACTTTTAAGTCACCTTCTTTTTTTTCTAATAAAGTATTGGACCCAATAAATTAAGTGTATTTTAAATCACAAGACATTTTCTGTTAAAGCACTTTTTTTTTAAATATTGATTATTTTCAAATTTATATCTCGCTTATGGTTAGTCCTACATGAAAAATGCAAATAACTATTTTGTAGGAAATTTTATCAGCTTTAATTTTAGTAAAAAAATAAAAATTGATAAGAGTAACTGTTTTCGAGATATAAGCAAGAAACTGTTACCTTAATTAAGCGCTTGCATATAAGCAAATTTAGTAATATTAGTATTATTATTATTAATGTTATTGTTATTAATTTGACGACTAAAAACTTGAGACGAAAATGCAGCATTTAAAAACGACTCTGAAGACTTCAGTGACTTTTATGTCACCTTCTTTTTCTTAAAGTGTTAGACTCAATTAATTTAGTTTAATTTCAGTTTTTCAAACATTTTATTTCAAAGCTAATTTTTGTTAAATATTAAAAACTATAAAATGGCTTAGATTGCCTAAAAACACAGATCACACATGATCATTTGCATAGAAATGAGAAAACGCTCATGTAACACACAAAATAAGCTCCATTTTTCCTTATTAAAAGTATTATTATTATTATTACTTTTGTTACTATTACTATTATTATTATTATTATTATTATTATTATTATTATTATTAATAATATTATTATTATTATTATTATTATTATTATTATTATTATTATTATTATTATTATTATTATTAACTTTTGAATAGTAAATGTTTTTATACCAGTTTTAAAATGAGTTATTAATTTTAAACAATTTCGTGCCTAAAAACACAGATCACAGATGATTTCTTGCATAGAAATGAGAAAACACTCATATAACACACAAAATAAGCTTCATTTTTGCTTAGAAAACTAAGCTTACTTTTATTACTATTATTATTATTTTTATTAATATTATTGTTATTATTATTATTATTATTATTATTATTATTATTATTATTATTATTATTGTTATTATTATTATTATTATTATTATTATTATTATTATTATTATTATTATTATTATTATTATTATTAAAAACCGATTATTACTTTTGTATAGTATTGTTTTTATATCAGTTTTAAAACGAGTGATTAATTTTAGCCAATTTCTTGCCTAAAAACTATAAAATGGCTTAGATTGCCTAAAAGCACAGATCACACATTATCTTTTGCATAGAAATGAGAAAACGCTCATATAACACAATATAAACTTCATTTTTGCTTAGAAAACCTAGCTTACTTTTATTACTACTATTATTATTATTTTTATTATTATTATTATTATTTCTATTATTTTTATTATTACTATTATTATTATTATTATTATTATTATTATTATTATTATTATTATTATTATTATTATTAAAAACCGATTATAACTTTTGTATAGTAAATGTTTTTATACCAGTTTTAAAATGAGTTATTAATTTTAGACAATTTCTTGCCTAAAAACACAGATCACAGATGATTTCTTGCATAGAAATGAGAAAACGCTCATATAACACACAAAATAAGCTTCATTTTTGCTTAGAAAACTAAGCTTACTTTTATTACTATTATTATTTTTATTATTATTATTATTATTATTATTATTATTGTTATTGTTATTGTTATTATTATTATTATTATTATTATTAAAAACTTATAACGAATTACGTTATAGACTTGACGAGAACGGCGTATCTCGGACTCTTATAGGACTCTTATAGGGTCAAAAAGTATCAGTTTGGATTAAAACAAATTATTTTTGTTGACTCTTAGTCTGAATTGTTCATCAGTTCAAACAAAAACGGCTTATTTTAGACGATCTTTTGCTTTGAACAAGAAAACTTACATCGAACAGACTAAAAACGTATTAATCTGGCATAAAAGAGCAATTTATGTATCACTTTAGATAAAGGCAGCTAATCCTTTTCGTTTCATTGCCTAAAATAGACAAAATTGTTAAAAAATCTAACAAAAACGCTGTATTCTAGCACAAAATACTAATTACATTATAGTTTCGACGAGAATACCTTATTTGGAATGATTCTATGCTTCCAAACGAGTAAATTTTAATTAAACAGATGCCAAACATCATGTTTTGTCCTATTAAGACATTTTATATTGCAGTTTGTATTAAAACAAAATATTTTCGTTGATTCTTTGTTAGAAGCAGCAAACCTAACATTAAAGAATCTGAAAACTTTGTATTCGGACACAAACCACCGAATTTTGTATCAGTTTAGACAAAAACGGTTGATTTTCGACAATATTTTGCTTTGAACAAGAAAACTTATATCAAACTGACTAAAAACGTCTTATTTTAGCACAAAACAAAAGATTTGCGTTATAGTCTTAAAGCTGATTCATGCCACAGTTTGGATAAAAACCAAATATTTTTGTTAATTCATTGTTACAAACAAGAAACCTTACATCAAAGAAACTGAAAACCCCTTATTCAGGCACAGAAATTCGAATTACGTTTCAGTCTGGACAAAAACTGCTTATTTTAGACGATCCTTTGTTTTGAACACGAAAACTTACATTAAAAAGATTAAAAACGTCTTATTCTGGTTGAAAACTGCAAATTATATATTACTCTAGATAAAAGCAATTTATCCTGATTACTCCTTTGCTTAGAATAGAGCAAACTTGTATAAAACTTAATGAAAACTTTAAATTTCGTCTCAAAAAAATAATTTACATTATAGTTTTGACCAGCACTGTTTATTTCAAACGAATTTATAATTCGAAACTAATGAACTTTTATGGGGCAGATGCAAAACCACATATTACCATATAAAGCGTTGTTTTAAAGCAAAGTATTACCTTTTGCAACAAGAAATTTTACGTCAAAGAAACTGAAAACTTCGTATCCATGCATAAATATCGAATTACGTATCAGTTTAGGCAATTACAGCTTATTTTAAACGATTCCTTGCTATAAACAAGAAAAATTTTATCAAGCATATTGAAAACGTCTTATTCTCGAAAATAAGAGCAAATTATGTATCAGTTTTAACAAAAGCGGATTACTTTGTTTGATTCTATGCTTAGAGTAGAGTAAACTACTATAAAACGTAATGAAAACTCTATATTCAAGCTCAAAAGAACAAATTACTTTATAGTTTTGGCAAAAAAAAATATTTCGGACGATTTCATACTTTGAAGTAAGCAAACTTTAATTGAACAAGTGCAAAAGCTAATACTTTGCTTTAAAATAACGATTTATGTGGTAATATGGTATTTTGCATCTGTCCTATAAAAGTTTACTCGTTTCGCTCCATTGAATCATTCGAAATAAATTATTTTGACACAACAACAACGAAAATAATTTGTTTTTGTTTAAACTGTATCATAAGTCGCTTTTATAAAACGAACTAAGACGTTTGGCATTTGTTTAGTGAAAGTTTTCTCGTTTGGGGACATAAAATCGTTTGAAATTAACAGTTCTGGTCAAAACTATAACGTAAATTATTACTTTGACACAAAATTTAAAGTTTTCATTAAGTTTTATACAAGTTTGCTCTATTCTAAGCAAAGGAGTAATCAGGATAAACTGCTTTTATCCAAAGTAATACATAATTTGCAGTTTTGAGCCAGAATAAGACGTTTTTAATCTTTTTAATGTAAGTTTTCGTGTTCAAAAGAAAGAGTCGTCTAAAATAAGCAATTTGTGTCTAGACTGAAACGTAATTTGATTTTCTGGGCCTGAATAAGAGGTTTTCAGTTTCTTTGATGTAAGGTTTCTTGTTTGTAACAATGAATAAACGAAAATCATTGGTTTTAATCCAAACTGTGACATAAATCGTTTTTTAAAGGCGAAATCAGAAGTTTTGCCTCTGTTCAGTGAAAGTATACTGTTTTCAAACCATAGAATCGTTTGAAATTAACAGTTCTCGTCAAGACTATAACGCAAATCTTTAAAGTGATACAAAGAAATAATTTACGTTATAGTTTTAATTTCAAACGATTTTATGCCCCCAAACGAGAAAACTTTCACTAAACAGATGCCAAACGTCTTAGTTTGTTTTATAAAAGCGACTTATGTTACAGTTTAAACAAAAACAAATTATTTTCGTTTTTGTTGTGTCAAAATAATTTATTTCGAATGATTCAATGAAGCAAAACGAGTAAACTTTTATAGGACAGATGCAAAATACCATATTACCACATAAATCGTTATTTTAAAGCAAAGTATTAGCTTTTGCACTTGTTCAATTAAAGTTTGCTTACTTCGAAGTATGTAATCGTCCGAAATATTTTTTTTGCCAAAACTATAACGTAATTTGTTCTTTTGAGCTTGAATATAGAGTTTTCATTACGTTTTATAGTAGTTTACTCTACTCTAAGCATAGAATCAAACAGAGTAATCCGCTTTTGTTAAAACTGATACATAATTTGCTCTTATTTTCGAGAATAAGACGTTTTCAATATGCTTGATAAAATTTTTCTTGTTTATAGCAAGGAATCGTTTAAAATAAGCTGTATTTGCTTAAACTGATACGTAATTCGATATTTATGCATGGATACGAAGTTTTCAGTTTCTTTGACGTGAAATTTCTTGTTGCAAAAGGTAATACTTTGCTTTAAAACAACGCTTTATATGGTAATATGTGGTTTTGCATCTGCCCCATAAAAGTTCATTAGTTTCGAATCATAAATTCGTTTGAAATAAACAGTGCTGGTCAAAACTATAACGTAAATTATTTCTTTGAGACGAAATTTAAAGTTTTCATTAAGTTTTATACAAGTTTACTCTATTCTAAGTAAAGGAGTAATCAGGATAAATTGCTTTTATCTAAAGTAATATATAATTTGCAGTTTTCAGCCAGAATAAGACGTTTTTAATCTTTTTAATGTAAGTTTTCGTGTTCAAGACAAAAGATCGTCTAAAATAAGCAGTTTTTGTCCAGACTGAAACGTAATTCGAATTTCTGTGCCTGAATAAGGGGTTTTCAGTTTCTTTGATGTAAGGTTTCTTGTTTGTAACAATAAATTAACAAAAATATTTGGTTTTTATCCAAACTGTGGCATGAATCAGCTTTAAGACTATAACGCAAATCTTTTGTTTTGTGCTAAAATAAGACGTTTTTAGTCAGTTTGATATAAGTTTTCTTGTTCAAAGCAAAATATTGTCGAAAATCAACCGTTTTTGTCTAAACTGATACAAAATTCGGTGGTTTGTGTCCGAATACAAAGTTTTCAGATTCTTTAATGTTAGGTTTGCTGCTTCTAACAAAGAATCAACGAAAATATTTTGTTTTAATACAAACTGCAATATAAAATGTCTTCATAGGACAAAACATGATGTTTGGCATCTGTTTAATAAAAATTTACTCGTTTGGAAGCATAGAATCATTCCAAATAAGCTATTCTCGTCGAAACTATAATGTAATTAGTATTTTGTGCTAGAATACAGCGTTTTTGTTAGATTTATTAACAATTTTGTCTATTTTAAGCAATGAAACGAATAGGATTAGCTGCCTTTATCTAAAGTGATACATAAATTGCTCTTTTATGCCAGATTAATACGTTTTTAGTCTGTTCGATGTAAGTTTTCTTGTTCAAAGCAAAAGATCGTCTAAAATAAGCCGTTTTTGTTTGAACTGATGAACAATTCAGACTGAGAGTCAACAAAAATAATTTATTTTAATCCAAACTGATACTTTTTGACCCTATAAGAGTCCTATAAGGGTCCGAGATACGCCGTTCTCGTCAAGTCTATAACGTAATTCGTTTTTTTGTGTTAGAATACGACGTTTTCTGTCTGTTTAATATAAGTTTTTAATAATAATAATAATAATAATAACAATAATAATAATAATAATAATAATAATAATAATAATAATAATAATAATAATAATAATAATAATAATAGTAATAATAATAATATTATTAATAAAAATAATAATAATAGTAGTAATAAAAGTAAGCTTAGTTTTCTAAGCAAAAATGAAACTTATTTTGTGTTATATGTGCGTTTTCTCATTTCTATGCAAAAGATCATGTGTGATGTGTGTTTTTAGGCAATCTAAGCCATTTTATAGTTTTTAATATTTAACAAAAATTTGCTTTAAAATAAAATGTTTGAAAAACTGAAATTAAACTAAATTAATTGTGTCTAACACTTTAGTAGAGGAAAAAGGAAGAGACCTAAAAGTCACTAAAGTCTTAGAGTTGTCTTTAGTTGTAATATTAATAACAATAACGTTTATAATAACAATACTAGTAGTACTAAATTTGCTTATATGCAAGCGCTTAATTAAGGTAACAGTTTTTTTGTTTTTTGCTTATATCTCGAAAACAGTTACTCCTATCAATTTTTATCTTTCTTTCACAATTAAAGCTGATAAAATTTCCAACAAAATAGTTATTTGCACCTCCTTTTTCTTCTAATTAAGTATTGGACCCAATAAATTAAGTGTATTTTAAATCACAAGACATTTTCTGTTAAAACACATTTTTTTTTAATTATTAATTATTTTCAAACTTATATCTCGCTTATGGTTTGTTCTACATGAAAAATGCAAATAACTATTTTGCAGGAAATTTTATCATCTTTAATTTTGGTGAAAAGGTAAAAATTGATAGGAGTAACTGTTTTCGAGATATAAGCAAGAAACCAAAAAACTATTACCTTAATGCAGCGTTTGCATATAAGCAAATTTAGTACTATTAGTTTATTAATGTTATTGTTATTAATATGACGACTAAAGACGATTCTGAAACCTTTAGAGACTTTTATGTCTTCTCCTTTTTCCTCCACTAAAGTGTTAGACACAATTAATTTAGTTTAATTTCAGTTTTTCAAACATTTTATTTTAAAGCAAATTTTTGTTAGATATTATTTATATTCATCTCTATAACTTGCTTATGCTTGGTCCTACAAGAAAAATGCAAATAATTACTTTGTTGGAAATTTTATCAGCTTTAATTTTGAAAGAAAGATAAAATTTGATAGGTGTAACTGTTTTCGAGATATAAGCAAAAAACCAATAAGAAAACTGTAACTGTTACTGAACAAAAATGTAATTCAGTTTTCAATGTTTGAGACGAAGACGAAAATGCAGCATTTAAAAACGACTCTGAAGACTTCAGTGACTTTTATGTCACCTCCTTTTTCTTATAATAAAGTATTGGACCCAATAAATTAAGTGTATTTTAAATCACAAGGCATTTTCTGTTAAAGCACTTTTGTTTTAAATATTAATTATTTTCAAACTTATATCTCGCTTATGGTTAGTCGTACATGAAAAATGCAAATAACTATTTTGTAGGAAATTTTATCAGCTTTAATTTTAATAAAAAGATAAAAATTGATAGGAGTAACTGTTTTCGAGATATAAGCTAGAAACCAAAAAACCGTTACCTTAATTAAGCGCTTGCATATAAGCAAATTTAGTACTATTAGTATTATTATTATTAATGTTATTGTTATTAATATGACGACTAAAAACGACTCTGAAGACTTTAGTGACCTTTATGTCTTCTCCTTTTTCCTCTACTAAAGTGTTAGACACAATTAATTTGGTTTAATTTTAGTTTTTCAAACATTTTATTTTAAAGCAAATTTTTGTTAAAGATTATTTATATCCAACTCTATAACTCGCTTATGCTTGGTCCTACAAGAAAAATGCAAATAATTACTTTGTTGGAAATTTTATCAGCTTTAATTTTGAAAGAAAGATAAAATTTGATAGGTGTAACTGTTTTCGAGATATAAGCTAGAAACCAAAAAACTGTTACATTAATTAAGCGCTTGCATATAAGCAAATTTAGTACTATTAGTATTATTATTATTAATGTTATTGTTATTAATATGACGACTAAAAACGACTCTGAAGACTTTAGTGACCTTTATGTCTTCTCCTTTTTCCTCTACTAAAGTGTTAGTCACAATTAATTTGGTTTAATTTTAGTTTTTCAAATATTTTATTTTAAAGAAAATTTTTGTTAAAGATTATTTATATCCAACTCTATAACTCGCTTATGGTTGGTCCTACAAAAAAATGCAAATAACTATTTTGTAGGAAATGTTATCAGCTTTAATTTTGAAAAAAAGATAAAAATTGATAGAAGTAACTGTTTTCGAGATATAAGCAAGAAACCAATAAGAAAACTGTAACTGTTACTGAACAAAAATGTAATTCAGTTTTCAATGTTTGAGACGAAGACGAAAATGCAGCATTATTATTATTATTAATGTTATTGTTATTAATATGACGACTAAAAACGACTCTGAAGTCTTTGGTGACTTTTATGTCTTCTCCTTTTTCCTATACTAAAGTGTTAGACTCAATTAATTTAGTTTAATTTCGGTTTTTCAAACATTATATTTTAAAGCAAATTTTTGTTAAAGATTATTTATATCCAACTCTATAACTCGCTTATGGTTGGTCTTACAAAAGAAATGCAAATAACTATTTTGTAGGAAATTTTATCAGCTTTAATTTTGAAAGAAAGATAAAAATTGATAGGAGTAATTGTTTTCGAGATATAAGCAAAAAACCAAAGTAAAAACTGTTACAGTTACTGAACAAAAATGTAAGTTTTCGAGATATAAGCAAGAAACTGTTACCTTAATTAAGCGCTTGCATATAAGCAAATTTAGTACTATTAGTATTATTATTATTAATGTTATTGTTATTGATATGACGACTAAGAACGACTCTCAAGACTTTGGTGACTTTTATGTCACCTCCTTTTTCTTCTAATAAAGTATTGGACCCAATAAATTAAGTGTATTTTAAATCACAAGACCTTTTCTGTTAAAACACTTTTTTTTTAAATATTAATTATTTTTAAACTTATATCTCGCTTATGGTTAGTCCTACATGAAAAATGCAAATTACTATTTTGTAGAAAATTTTATTTTTTAGTTTTTCAAACATTTTATTTTAAAGCAAGTTTTTGTTAAATATTATTTATATCCAACTCTATAACTCGCTTATGGTTGGTCCTACAAGAAAAATGCAAATAACTATTTTGTAGGAAATTTTATCAGCTTTAATTTTGAAAAAAAGATAAAAATTAATAGGAGTAACTGTTTTCGAGATATAAACAAAAAACCAATAAGAAAACTGTAACTGTTACTGAACAAAAATGTAATTCAGTTTTCAATGTTTGAGACGAAGACGAAAATGCAGCATTATTATTATTATTATTAATGTTATTGTTATTAATATGACGACTAAAAACGATTCTGAAGTCATTGGTGACTTTTATGTCTTCTCCTTTTTCCTATACTAAAGTGTTAGACTCAATTAATTTAGTTTAATTTCGGTTTTTCAAACATTATATTTTAAAGCAAATTTTTGTTAAAGATTATTTATATTCAACTCTATAACTCGCTTATGGTTGGTGTTACAAAAGAAATGCAAATAACTATTTTGTAGGAAATTTTATCAGCTTTAATTTTAAAAGAAAGATAAAAATTGATAGGAGTAATTGTTTTCGAGATATAAGCAAAAAACCAAAGTAAAAACTGTTACAGTTACTGAACAAAAATGTAATTCAGTTTTCAATGTTTGAGACGAAGACGAAAATGCAGCATTTAAAAACGACTCTGAAGACTTCAGTGACTTTTATGTCACCTCCTTTTTCTTCTAATAAAGTATTGGACCCATTAAATTAAGTGTATTTTAAATCACAAGACATTTTCTGTTAAAGCACTTTTTTTTTAAATATTAATTATTTTCAAACTTATATCTCGCTTATGGTTAGTCCTACATGAAAAATGCAAATTACTATTTTGTAGAAAATTTTATCAGCTTTAATTTTGAAAGAAAGATAAAAATTGATAGGAGTAATTGTTTTCGAGATATAAGCAAAAAACCAAAGTAAAAACTGTTACAGTTACTGAACAAAAATGTAATTCAGTTTTCTATGTTTGAGACGAAGACGAAAATGCAGCATTTAAAAACGACTCTGAAGACTTCAGCGACTTTTATGTCACCTCCTTTTTCTTCTAATAAAGTATTGGACCCAATAAATTAAGTGTATTTTAAATCACAAGACATTTTCTGTTAAAGCACTTTTTTTTTAAATATTAATAATTTTTAAACTTATATCTCGCTTATGGTTAGTCTTACATGAAAAATGCAAATAACTATTTTGTAGAAAATTTTATCAGCTTTAATTTTAGTAAAAAGATAAAAATTGATATAAGTAACTGTTTTCCAGATATAAGCAAGTAACCAAAAAACTGTTACCCTAATTAAGCGTTTGCATGTAAGCAAATTTAGTACCATTAGTATTATTATTAATGTTATTGTTATTAATATGACGACAAAAGACGACTCTGAAACCTTTAGTGACCTTTATGTCTTCTCCTTTTTCCTCTACTAAAGTGTTAGACACAATTAATTTAGTTTAATTTTAGTTTTTCAAACATTTTATTTTAAAGCAAGTTTTTGTTAAATATTATTTATATCCAACTCTATAACTCGCTTATGGCTGGTCCTACAAGAAAAATGCAAGTAACTATTTTGTAGGAAATTTTATCAGCTTTAATTTTGAAAGAAAGATAAAAATTGATAGGAGTAACTGTTTTCGAGATATAAGCAAAAAACCAATAAGAAAACTGTAACTGTTACTGAACAAAAATGTAATTCAGTTTTCAATGTTTGAGACGAAGACGAAAATGCAGCATTATTATTATTATTAATATTATTGTTATTAATATGACGACTAAAAACGACTCTGAAGACTTTGGTGACTTTTATGTCTTCTCCTTTTTCCTATACTAAAGTGTTAGACTTAATTTAATTTCGGTTTTTCAAACATTATATTTTAAAGCAAATTTTTGTTAAAGATTATTTATATCCAACTCTATAACTCGCTTATGGTTGGTCTTACAAAAGAAATGCAAATAACTATTTTGTAGGAAATTTTATCAGCTTTAATTTTGAAAGAAAGATAAAAATTGATAGGAGTAATTGTTTTTGAGATATAAGCAAAAAACCAAAGTAAAAACTGTTACAGTTACTGAACAAAAATGTAAGTTTTCGAGATATAAGCAAGAAACTGTTACCTTAATTAAGCGCTTGCATATAAGCAAATTTAGTACTATTAGTATTATTATTATTATTAATGTTATTGTTATTGATATGACGACTAAGAACGACTCTCAAGACTTTGGTGACTTTTATATCACCTCCTTGTTCTTCTAATAAAGTATTGGACCCAATAAATTAAGTGTATTTTAAATCACAAGACATTTTCTGTTAAAGAACTTTTTTTTTAAATATTAATTATTTTCAAACTTATATCTCGCTTATGGTTAGTCCTACATGAAAAATGCAAATAACTATTTTGTAGGAAATTTTATCAGCTTTAATTTTAGTAAAAAGATAAAAATTGATAGCAGTAACTGTTTTCGAGATATAATCAAGAAACCAAAAAACTGTTACCTTAATTAAGCGTTTGCATATAAGCAAATTTAGTATTATTAGTATTATTATTATTAATGTTATTGTTAATAATATGACGATTAAAAACGACTCTTAAATAAATGCTGCATTTTTGTCTTCGTCTCAAACATTGAAAACTGAGTTACATTTTTGTTCAGTAACAGTTACAGTTTTCTTATTGGTTTTTTGCATATATCTCAAAAACAGTTACTCCTATCAAATTTTATCTTTCTTTCAAAATTAAAGCTGATAAAATTTTCAACAAAATAGTTATTAACATTTTTCTTGTAGGACCAAGCATAAACGAGTTATAGAGTTGGATATAAATAATATTTAACAAAAATTTGCTTTAAAATAAAATGCTTGAAAAACCGAAATTAAACTAAATTAATTGTGTCTAACACTTTAGTAGAGGAAAAAGGAGAAGACATAAAAGTCACTAAATGTTTCAGTGTCGTCTTTAGTCGTCCTATTAATAACAATAACATTAATAATAATAATACTAATATTACTAAATTTGCTTATATGCAAGCGCATTATTAAGGTAACAGTTTTTTGGTTTCTTGCTTATATCTCGAAAACAGTTACTCCTATCAATTTTTATCTGTTTACTAAAATTAAAGCTGATAAAATTTCCTACAAAATAGTTATTTGCATTTTTCATGTAGGACTAACCATAAGCGAGATATAAGTTTGAAAATAATCAATATTTAAAAAAAAAAGTGCTTTAACAGAAAATGTCTTGTGATTTAAAATACACTTAATTTATTGGGTCCAATACATTATTAGAAGAAAAAGGAGGTGACTTAAAAGTCACAGAAGTCTTCAGAGTCGTTTTTAAATGCTGCATTTTCGTCTTCGTCTCAAACATTGAAAACTGAATTACATTTTTGTTTAGTTACTGTAACAGTTTTCACTTTGGTTTTTTGCTTATATCTCGAAAACAATTATTCCTATCAATTTTTAGCTCTCTTTCAAAATTAAAGCTGATAAAATTTCCTACAAAATAGTTATTTGCATTTTTCTTGTAGGACCAACCATAAGCGAGTTATAGAGTTGGATATAAATAATATTTAACAAAAACTTGCTTTAAAATAAAATGTTTGAAAAACTAAAAAATAAAATTTCCTACAAAATAGTAATTTGCATTTTTCATGTAGGACTAACCATAAGCGAGATATAAGTTTAAAAATAATTAATATTTAAAAAAAAAGTGCTTTAACAGAAAATGTCTTGTGATTTAAAATACACTTAATTTATTGGGTCCAATACTTTATTAGAAGAAAAAGGAGGTGACATATAAGTCACTGAAGTCTTCAGAGTCGATTTTAAATGCTGCATTTTCGTCTTCGTCTCAAACATTGAAAACTGAATTACATTTTTGTTCAGTAACAGTTACAGTTTTCTTATTGGTTTTTTGCTTACATCTCGAAAACAGTTACTCCTATCAATTTTTATCTTTCTTTTAAAATTAAAGCTGATAAAATTTCCTACAAAATAATTATATAAATAAAAATAAATATAATAAAAGGAGAAGACATAAATGTCACTAAAGGTTTCAGAGTCGTCTTTAGTCGTCATATTAATAACAATAACATTAATAATAATAATACTAATAGTACTAAATTTGCTTATATGCAAGCGCTTAATTAAGGTAACAGTTTTTTGGTTTCTTGCTTATATCTCGAAAACAGTTGCTCTTATCAATTTTTATCTTTTTACTAAAATTAAAGCTGATAAAATTTCCTACAAAATAGTTATTTGCATTTCTCATGTAGGACTAACCATAAGCGAGGTATAAGTTTAAAAATAATTAATATTTAAAAAAAAAGTGCTTTAACAGAAAATGTCTTGTGATTTAAAATACACTTAATTTATTGGGTCCAATACTTTATTAGAAAAAAAAGGAGGTGACATAAAAGTCACCAAAGTCTTGAGAGTCGTTCTTAGTCGTCATATCAATAACAATAACATTAATAATAATAATACTAATAGTACTAAATTTGCTTATATGCAAGCGCTTAATTAAGGTAACAGTTTCTTGCTTATATCTCGAAAACTTACATTTTTGTTCAATAACTGTAACAGTTTTTACTTTGGTTTTTTGCTTATATCTCGAAAACAATTACTCCTATCAATTTTTATCTTTCTTTCAAAATTAAAGCTGATAAAATTTCCTACAAAATAGTTATTTGCATTTCTTTTGTAAGACCAACCATAAGCGAGTTACAGAGTTGGATATAAATAATCTTTAACAAAAATTTGCTTTAAAATATAATGTTTGAAAAACCGAAATTAAACTAAATTAATTGAGTCTAACACTTTAGTATAGGAAAAAGGAGAAGACATAAAAGGCACCAAAGTCTTCAGAGTCGTTTTTAGTTGTCATATTAATAACAATAACATTAATAATAATAATAATGCTGCATTTTCGTCTTCGTCTCAAACATTGAAAACTGAATTACATTTTTGTTTAGTAACAGTTTCAGTTTTCTTATTGGTTTTTTGCTTATATCTCGAAAACAGTTACTCCTATCAATTTTTATCTTTCTTTCAAAATTAAAGCTGATAAAATTTCCTACAAAATAGTTATTTGCATTTTTCTTGTAGGACCAACCATAAGCGAGTTATAGAGTTGGGTATAAATAATATTTAACAAAAACTTGCTTTAAAATAAAATGTTTGAAAAACTAAAATTAAACTAAATTAATTGTGTCTAACACTTTAGTAGAGGAAAAAGGAGAAGACATAAAGGTCACTAAAGGTTTCAGAGTCGTCTTTAGTCGTCATATTAATAACAATAACATTAATAATAATACTAATAGTACTAAATTTGCTTACATGCAAACGCTTAATTAAGGTAACAGTTTTTTGGTTTTTTGCTTATATCTGGAAAACAGTTACTTATATAAATTTTTATCTTTTTACTAAAATTAAAGCTGATAAAAATTTCTACAAAATAGTTATTTGCATTTTTCATGTAAGACTAAGCATAAGCGAGATATAAGTTTAAAAATTATTAATATTTAAAAAAAAAGTGCTTTAACAGAAAATGTCTTGTGATTTAAAATACACTTAATTTATTGGGTCCAATACTATATTAGAAGAAAAAGGAGGTGACATAAAAGTCGCTGAAGTCTTCAGAGTCGTTTTTAAATGCTGCATTTTCGTCTTCGTCTCAAACATTGAAAACTGAATTACATTTTGTTCAGTAACTGTAACAGTTTTTACTTTGGTTTTTTGCTTATATCTCGAAAACAATTACTCCTATCAATTTTTATCTTTCTTTCAAAATTAAAGCTGATAAAATTTCCTACAAAATAGTTATTTGCATTTCTTTTGTAAGACCAACCATAAGCGAGTTATAGAGTTGGATATAAATAATCTTTAACAAAAATTTGCTTTAAAATATAATGTTTGAAAAACCGAAATTAAACTAAATTAATTGAGTCTAACACTTTAGTATAGGAAAAAGGAGAAGACATAAAAGTCACCAAAGACTTCAGAATCGTTTTTAGTCGTCATATTAATAACAATAACATTAATAATAATAATAATGCTGCATTTTCGTCTTCGTCTCAAACATTGAAACTGAATTACATATTTGTTCAGTAACAGTTACAGTTTTCTTATTGGTTTTTTGCTTATATCTCGAAAACAGTTACTCCTATTAATTTTTATCTTTCTTTCAAAATTAAAGCTGATAAAATTTCCTACAAAATAGTTATTTGCATTTTTTTGTAGGACCAACCATAAGCGAGTTATAGAGTTGGATATAAATAATCTTTAACAAAAATTTGCTTTAAAATAAAATGTTTGAAAAACCGATATTAAACTAAATTAATTGAGTCAAACACTTTAGTAGAGGAAAAATGAGAAGACATAAAAGTCACCAAAGTCTTCAGAGTTGTTTTTAGTACTAAATTTGCTTATATGCAAGCGCTTAATTAAGGTAACAGTTTTTCGGTCTCTTGCTTACATCTCGAAAACAGTTACTCCTATCAATTTTTATCTTTTTACTAAAATTAAAGCTGATAAAATTTCCTACAAAATAGTAATTTGCATTTTTCATGTAGGACTAACCATAAGCGAGATATAAGTTTGAAAATAATTAATATTTAAAAAAAAAAAGTGCTTTAACAGAAAATGTTTTGTGATTTAAAATACACTTAATTTATTAGGTCCAATACTTTATTAGAAGAAAAAGGAGGTGACATATAAGTCACTGAAGTCTTCAGAGTCGATTTTAAATGCTGCATTTTCGTCTTCGTCTCAAACATTGAAAACTGAATTACATTTTTGTTCAGTAACAGTTACAGTTTTCTTATTGGTTTTTTGCTTATATCTCGAAAACAGTTACTCCTATCAATTTTTATCTTTCTTTTAAAATTAAAGCTGATAAAATTTCCTACAAAATAATTATATAAATAAAAATAAATATAATAAAAGGAGAAGACATAAATGTCACTAAAGGTTTCAGAGTCGTCTTTAGTCGTCATATTAATAACAATAACATTAATAATAATAATACTAATAGTACTAAATTTGCTTATATGCAATCGCTTAATTAAGGTAACAGTTTTTTGGTTTCTTGCTTATATCTCGAAAACAGTTGCTCTTATCAATTTTTATCTTTTTACTAAAATTAAAGCTGATAAAATTTCCTACAAAATAGTTATTTGCATTTCTCATGTAGGACTAACCATAAGCGAGATATAAGTTTGAAAATAATTAATATTTTAAAAAAAAGTGCTTTAACAGAAAATGTTTTGTGATTTAAAATACACTTAATTTATTAGGTCCAATACTTTATTAGAAGAAAAAGGAGGTGACATATAAGTCACTAAAGTCTTCAGAGTCGATTTTAAATGCTGCATTTTCGTCTTCGTCTCAAACATTGAAAACTTAATTACATTTTTGTTCAGTAACAGTTACAGTTTTCTTATTGGTTTTTTGCTTATATCTCGAAAACAGTTACTCCTATCAATTTTTATCTTTCTTTTAAAATTAAAGCTGATAAAATTTTCTACAAAATAGTTATTTGCATTTTTCATGTAAGACTAACCATAAGCGAGATATAAGTTTAAAAATTATTAATATTTAAAAAAAAAGTGCTTTAACAGAAAATGTCTTGTGATTTAAAATACACTTAATTTATTGGGTCCAATACTTTATTAGAAGAATAAGGAGGTGACATAAAAGTCGCTGAAGTCTTCAGAGTCGTTTTTAAATGCTGCATTTTCGTCTTCGTCTCAAACATTGAAAACTGAATTACATTTTTGTTCAGTAACTGTAACAGTTTTTACTTTGGTTTTTTGCTTATATCTCGAAAACAATTACTCCTATCAATTTTTATCTTTTTTTCAAAATTAAAGCTGATAAAATTTCCTACAAAATAGTTATTTGCATTTTTCATGTAGGACTAACCATAAGCGAGATATAAGTTTGAAAATAATTAATATTTAAAAAAAAATTGCTTTAACAGAAAATGTCTTGTGATTTAAAATACACTTAATTTAATGGGTCCAATACTTTATTAGAAAAAAAAAAAGGTGACATAAAAGTCACTGAAGTCTTCAGAGTCGATTTTAAATGCTGCATTTTCGTCTTTGTCTCAAACATTGAATACTGAATTACATTTTTGTTTAGTAACAGTTACAGTTTTCTTATTGGTTTTTTGCTTATATCTCGAAAACAGTTACTCCTATCAATTTTTATTTTTCTTTCAAAATCAAAGCTGATAAAATTTCCTACAAAATAGTTATTGGCATTTTTTTTGTAGGACTAACCATAAGCGAGATATAAGTTTGAAAATAATCAATATTTAAAAAAAAAGTGCTTTAACAGAAAATGTCTTGTGATTTAAAATACACTTAATTTATTGGGTCCAATACATTATTAGAAGAAAAAGGAGGTGACTTAAAAGTTACAGAAGTCTTCAGAGTCGTTTTTAAATGCTGCATTTTCGTCTTCGTCTCAAACATTGAAAACTGAATTACATTTTTGTTTAGTAACTGTAACTGTTTTCACTTTGGTTTTTTGCTTATATCTCGAAAACTATTATTCCTATCAATTTTTATCTTTCTTTCAAAATTAAAGCTGATAAAATTTCCTACAAAATAGTTATTTGCATTTTTCTTGTAGGACGAACCATAAGCGAGTTATAGAGTTGGATATAAATAATATTTAACAAAAACTTGCTTTAAAATTAAATGTTTGAAAAACTAAAAAATAAAATTTTCTACAAAATAGTAATTTGCATTTTTCATGTAGGACTAACCATAAGCGAGATATAAGTTTAAAAATAATTAATATTTAAAAAAAAGTGCTTTAACAGAAAATGTCTTGTGATTTAAAATACACTTAATTTATTGGGTCCAATACTTTATTAGAAGAAAAAGGAGGTGACATAAAAGTCACCAAAGTCTTGAGAGTCGTTCTTAGTCGTCATATCAATAACAATAACATTAATAATAGTAATAATACTAATAGTACTAAATTTGCTTATATGCAAGCGCTTAATTAAGGTAACAGTTTCTTGCTTATATCTCGAAAACTTACATTTTTGTTCAGTAACTGTAACAGTTTTTACTTTGGTTTTTTGCTTATATCTCGAAAACAATTACTCGTATCAATTTTTATCTTTCTTTCAAAATTAAAGCTGATAAAATTTCCTACAAAATAGTTATTTGCATTTCTTTTGTAAGACCAACCATAAGCGAGTTATAGAGTTGGATATAAATAATTTTTAACAAAAATTTGCTTTAAAATATAATGTTTGAAAAACCGAAATTAAATTGAGTCTAACACTTTAGTATAGGAAAAAGGAGAAGACATAAAAGTCACCAAAGTCTTCAGAGTCGTTTTTAGTCGTCATATTAATAACAATAACATTAATAATAATAATAATGCTGCATTTTCGTCTTCGTCTCAAACATTGAAAACTGAATTACATTTTTGTTCAGTAACAGTTACAGTTTTCTTATTGGTTTTTTGCTTATATCTCGAAAACAGTTACTCCTATCAATTTTTATTTCTCTTTCAAAATTAAAGCTGATAAAATTTCCTACAAAATAATTATTTGCATTTTTCTTGTAGGACCAACCATAAGCGAGTTATAGAGTTGGATATAAATAATATTTAACAAAAACTTGCTTTAAAATAAAATGTTTGAAAAACTAAAATTAAACTAAATTAATTGTGTCTAACACTTTAGTAGAGGAAAAAGGAGAAGACATAAAGATCACTAAAGGTTTCAGAGTCGTCTTTAGTCGTCATATTAATAACAATAACATTAATAATAATACTAATAGTACTAAATTTGCTTACATGCAAACGCTTAATTAGGGTAACAGTTTTTTGGTTTCTTGCTTATATCTGAAAAACAGTTACTTATATCAATTTTTATCTTTTTACTAAAATTAAAGCTGATAAAATTTTCTACAAAATAGTTATTTGCATTTTTCATGTAAGACTAACCATAAGCGAGATATAAGTTTAAAAATTATTAAAATTTAAAAAAAAAGTGCTTTAACAGAAAATGTTTTGTGATTTAAAATACACTTAATTTATTGGGTCCAATACTTTATTAGAAGAAAAAGGAGGTGACATAAAAGTCGCTGAAGTCTTCAGAGTCGTTTTTAAATGCTGCATTTTCGTCTTCGTCTCAAACATTGAAAACTGAATTACATTTTTGTTCAGTAACTGTAACAGTTTTTACTTTGGTTTTTTGCTTATATCTCGAAAACAATTACTCCTATCAATTTTTATCTTTCTTTCAAAATTAAAGCTGATAAAATTTCCTACAAAATAGTTATTTGCATTTCTTTTGTAAGGCCAACCATAAGCGAGTTATAGAGTTGGATATAAATAATCTTTAACATAAATTTGCTTTAAAATATAATGTTTGAAAAACCGAAATTAAACTAAATTAATTGAGTCTAACACTTTAGTATAGGAAAAAGGAGAAGACATAAAAGTCACCAAAGTCTTCAGAGTCGTTTGTAGTCGTCATATTAATAACAATAACATTAATAATAATAATAATGCTGCATTTTCGTCTTCGTCTTAAACATTGAAAACTGAATTACATTTTTGTTCAGTAACAGTTACAGTTTTCTTATTGGTTTTTTGCTTATATCTCGAAAACAGTTACTCCTATCAATTTTTATCTTTCTTTCAAAATTAAAGCTGATAAAATTTCCTACAAAATAGTTATTTGCATTTTTCTTGTAGGACCAATCATAAGCGAGTTATAGAGTTGGGTATAAATAATATTTAACAAAAACTTGCTTTAAAATAAAATGTTTGAAAAACTAAAATTAAACTAAATTAATTGTGTCTAACACTTTAGTAGAGGAAAAAGGAGAAGACATAAAAGTCACTAAAGGTTTCAGAGTCGTCTTTAGTCGTCATATTAATAACAATAACATTAATAATAATACTAATAGTACTACATTTGCTTACATGCAAACGCTTAATTAAGGTAACAGTTTTTTGGTTTCTTGCTTATATCTGGAAAACAGTTACTTATATCAATTTTTATCTTTTTACTAAAATTAAAGCTGATAAAATTTTCTACAAAATAGTTATTTGCATTTTTCATGTAAGACTAACCATAAGCGAGATATAAGTTTAAAAATTATTAATATTTAAAAAAAAAGTGCTTTAACAGAAAATGTCTTGTGATTTAAAATACACTTAATTTATTGGGTCCAATACTATATTAGAAGAAAAAGGAGGTGACATAAAAGTCGCTGAAGTCTTCAGAGTCGTTTTTAAATGCTGCATTTTCGTCTTCGTCTCAAACATTGAAAACTGAATTACATTTTTGTTCAGTAACTGTAACAGTTTTTACTTTGGTTTTTTGCTTATATCTCGAAAACAATTACTCCTATCAAATTTTATCTTTCTTTCAAAATTAAAGCTGATAAAATTTCCTACAAAATAGTTATTTGCATTTCTTTTGTAAGACAAACCATAAGCGAGTTATAGAGTTGGATATAAATAATCTTTAACAAAAATTTGTTTTAAAATATAATGTTTGAAAAACCGAAATTAAATTAAATTAATTGAGTCTAACACTTTAGTAGAGAAAAAAGAAGAAGACATAAAAGTCACCAAAGACTTCAGAGTCGTTTTTAGTCGTCATATTAATAACAATAACATTAATAATAATAATAATGCGGCATTTTCGTCTTCGTCTCAAACATTGAAAACTGAATTACATTTTTGTTCAGTAACAGTTACAGTTTTCTTATTGGTTTTATGCTTATATCTCGAAAACAGTTACACCTATCAATTTTTATCTTTCTTTCAAAATTAAAGCTGATAAAATTTCCTACAAAATAGTTATTTGCATTTTTCTTGTAGGACCAACCATAAGCGAGTTATAGAGTTGGATATAAATAATATTTAACAAAAACTTGCTTTAAAATAAAATGTTTGAAAAACTAAAAAATAAAATTTCCTACAAAATAGTAATTTGCATTTTTCATGTAGGACTAACCATAAGCGAGATATAAGTTTAAAAATAATTAATATTTAAAAAAAAAGTGTTTTAACAGAAAATGTCTTGTGATTTAAAATACACTTAATTTATTGGGTCCAATACTTTATTAGAAGAAAAAGGAGGTGACATAAAAGTCACCAAAGTCTTGAGAGTCGTTCTTAGTCGTCATATCAATAACAATAACATTAATAATAATAATAGTAATAGTACTAAATTTGCTTATATGCAAGCGCTTAATTAAGGTAACAGTTTCTTGCTTATATCTCGAAAACTTACATTTTTGTTCAGTAACTGTAACAGTTTTTACTTTGTTTTTTTGCTTATATCTCGAAAACAATTACTCCTATCAATTTTTATCTTTCTTTCAAAATTAAAGCTGATAAAATTTCCTTCAAAATAGTTATTTGCATTTCTTTTGTAAGACCAACCATAAGCGAGTTATAGAGTTGGATATAAATAATCTTTAACAAAAATTTGCTTTAAAATATAATGTTTGAAAAACCGAAATTAAACTAAATTAATTGAGTCTAACACTTTAGTATAGGAAAAAGGAGAAGACATAAAAGTCACCAAAGACTTCAGAGTCGTTTTTAGTCGTCATATTAATAACAATAACATTAATAATAATAATAATGCTGCATTTTCGTCTTCGTCTTAATCATAGAAAACTGAATTACATTTTTGTTCAGTAACAGTTACAGTTTTCTTATTGGTTTCTTGCTTATATCTCGAAAACAGTTACTTCTATCAATTTTTATCTTTTTTTCAAAATTAAAGCTGATAACATTTCCTACAAAATAGTTATTTGCATTTTTTTCTAGGACCAACCATAAGCGAGTTATAGAGTTGGATATAAATAATCTTTAACAAAAATTTTCTTTAAAATAAAATGTTTGAAAAACTAAAATTAAACCAAATTAATTGTGTCTAACACTTTAGTAGAGGAAAAAGGAGAAGATATAAAGGTCACTAAAGTCTTCAAAGTCGTTTTTAGTCGTCATATTAATAACAATAACATTAATAATAATAATACTAATAGTACTAAATTTGCTTATATGCAAGCGCTTAATTAATGTAACAGTTTTTTGGTTTCTAGCTTATATCTCGAAAACAGTTACTCCTATCAATTTTTATCTTTTTATTAAAATTAAAGCTGATAAAATTTTCTACAAAATAGTTATTTGCATTTTTTATGTACGACTAACCATAAGCGAGATATAAGTTTGAAAATAATTAATATTTAAAACAAAAGTGCTTTAACAGAAAATGCCTTGTGATTTAAAATACACTTAATTTATTGGGTCCAATACTTTATTAGAAGAAAAAGGAGGTGACATAAAAGTCACTGAAGTCTTCAGAGTCGTTTTTAAATGCTGCATTTTCGTCTTCTCTCAAACATTGAAAACTGAATTACATTTTTGTTCAGTAACAGTTACAGTTTTCTTATTGGTTTTTTGCTTATATCTCGAAAACAGTTACACCTATCAAATTTTATCTTTCATGGTTAGTTCTACATGAAAAATGCAAATAACTATTTTGTAGGAAATTTTATCACCTTAAATTTTGGTGAAAAAGTAAAAATTGATAGGAGTAACTGTTTTCGAGATATAAGCAAAAAACAAAAAAACTGTTACTTTAATTAAGCGCTTGCATATAAGCAAATTTAGTACTACTAGTATTGTTATTATAAATGTTATTGTTATTAATATGACGACTAAAGACAACTCTAAGACTTTAGTGACTTTTATGTCTCCTCCTTTTTCCTCTACTAAAGTGTTAGACACAATTAATTTAGTTTAATTTCAGTTTTTCAAACATTTTATTTTAAAGCAAATTTTTGTTAAATATTAAAAACTATAAAATGGCTTAGATTGCCTAAAAACACACATCACACATGATCTTTTGCATAGAAATGAGAAAACGCTCATATAACACAAAATAAGCTTCATTTTTGCTTAGAAAACTAAGCTTACTTTTATTACTACTATTATTATTATTTTTATTATTATTATTATTATTATTATTACTATTATTATTATTATTATTATTATTATTATTATTATTATTATTAATAATATTATTATTATTAAAAACCGATTATAACTTTTGTATAGTAAATGTTTTTATACCAGTTTTAAAATGAGTTATTAATTTTAGACAATTTCTTGCCTAAAAACACAGATCACAGATGATCTCTTGCATAGAAATGAGAAAACGCTCAGATAACACAAAATAAGCATCATTTTTGCTTAGAAAAACTAAGCTTTAATTTAGAAAAAAATTCATTATTATAAGTATTATTATCATTATTATTATTATTATTATTATTAATATTATTATTAATATTTCTTTTATTACTATTATTATTATTATTATTATTATTATTATTATTATTATTATTATTATTATTATTATTATTATTATTATTATTAACTTTTGTATAGTAAATGTTTTTATACCAGTTTTAAAATGAGTTATTAATTTTAGACAATTTCTTGCCTAAAAACACAGATCACACATGATTTTTTGCATAGAAATGAGAAAACGCTCAGATAACACAAAATAAGCATCATTTTTGCTTAGAAAAACTAAGCTTTAATTTAGAAAGAAATTCATTATTATAAGTATTATTATCATTATTATTATTATTATTATTATTATTATTATTATTATTATTATTATTATTATTATTATTATTATTATTATTATTATTATTATTATTATTATTATTGTTATTATTATTATTATTAAAAACTTATATTAAACAGACAGAAAACGTCGTATTCTGACACAAAAAAACGAATTACGTTATAGACTTGACGAGAACGGCGTATCTCGGACTCTTATAGGACTCTTATAGGGTCAAAAAGTATCAGTTTGGATTAAAATAAATTATTTTTGTTGACTCTCAGTCTGAATTGTTCATCAGTTCAAACAAAAACGGCTTATTTTAGACGATCTTTTGCTTTGAACAAGAAAACTTACATCGAACAGACTAAAAACGTATTAATCTGGCATAAAAGAGCAATTTATGTATCACTTTGGATAAAGGCAGCTAATCCTATTCGTTTCATTGCCTAAAATAGACAAAATTGTTAATAAATCCAACAAAAACGCTGTATTCTAGCACAAAATACTAATTACATTATAGTTTCGACGAGAATAGCTTATTTGGAATGATTCTATGCTTCCAAACGAGTAAATTTTTATTAAACAGATGCCAAACATCATGTTTTGTCCTATAAAGACATTTTATATTGCAGTTTGTATTAAAACAAAATATTTTCGTTGATTCTTTGTTAGAAGCAGCAAACCTAACATTAAAGAATCTGAAAACTTTGTATTCGGATACAAACCACCGAATTTTGTATCAGTTTAGACAAAAACGGTTGATTTTCGACAATATTTTGCTTTGAATAAGAAAATTTATATCAAACTGACTATAAACGTCTTATTTTAGCACAAAACAAAAGATTTGCGTTATAGTCTTGAAGCTGATTCATGACACAGTTTGGATAAAAACCAAATTATTTTTGTTAATTCATTGTTACAAACAAGAAACCTTACATCAAAGAAACTGAAAACCCCTTATTCAGGCACAGAAATTCTAATTACGTTTCAGTCTGGACAAAAGCTGCTTATTTTAGACGATCCTTTGTTTTGAACACGAAAACTTACATTAAAAAGATAAAAAACGTCTTATTCTGGCTGAAAACTGCAAATTATATATTACTCTAGATAAAAGCAATTTATCCTGATTACTCCTTTGCTTAGAATAGAGCAAACTTGTATAAAACTTAATGAAAACTTTAAATTTCGTCTCAAAGAAATAATTTACGTTATAGTTTTGACCAGCACTGTTTATTTCAAACGAATTTATGATTCGAAACTAATGAACTTTTATGGGGCAGATGCAAAACTATATATTACCATATAAAGCGTTGTTTTAAAGCAAAGTATTACCTTTTGCAACAAGAAATTTCACGTCAAAGAAACTGAAAACTTCGTATCCATGCATAAATATCGAATTACGTATCAGTTTAGGCAAATACAGCTTATTTTAAACGATTCCTTGCTATAAACAAGAAAAATTTTATCAAGCATATTGAAAACGTCTTATTCTCGAAAATAAGAGCAAATTATGTATCAGTTTTAACAAAAGCGGATTACTCTGTTTGATTCTATGCTTAGAGTAGAGTAAACTACTATAAAACGTAATGAAAACTCTATATTCAAGCTCAAAAGAACAAATTACGTTATAGTTTTGACAAAAAAAAATATTCCGGACGATTACATACTTCGAAGTAAGCAAACTTTAATTGAACAAGTGCAAAAGCTAATACTTTGCTTTAAAATAACGATTTATGTGGTAATATGGTATTTTGCATCTGTCCTATAAAAGTTTACTCGTTTCGCTCCATTGAATCATTCGAAATAAATTATTTTAACACAACAACAACGAAAATAATTTGTTTTTGTTTAAACTGTATTATAAGTCGCTTTTATAAAACGAACTAAGACGTTTGGCATTTGTTTAGTGAAAGTTTTCTCGTTTGGGGACATAAAATCGTTTGAAATTAACAGTTCTGGTCAAAACTATAACGTAAATTATTACTTTGACACAAAATTTAAAGTTTTCATTAAGTTTTATACAAGTTTGCTCTATTCTAAGCAAAGGAGTAATCAGGATAAACTGCTTTTATCCAAAGTAATACATAATTTGCAGTTTTGAGCCAGAATAAGACGTTTTTAATCTTTTTAATGTAAGTTTTCGTGTTCAAAAAAAAGAATCGTCTAAAATAAGCAAAAATAATCTTTAACAAAAATTTGCTTTAAAATATAATGTTTGAAAAACCGAAATTAATTGAGTCTAACACTTTAGTATAGGAAAAAGGAGAAGACATAAAAGTCACCAAAGACTTCAGAGTCGTTTTTAGTCGTCATATTAATAACAATAACATTAATAATAATAATAATGCTGCATTTTCGAAAACAGTTACACCTATCAAATTTTATCTTTCTTTCAAAATTAAAGCTGATAAAATTTCCAACAAAATAATTATTTGCATTTTTCTTGTAGGACCAAGCATAAGCGAGTTATAGAGATGAATATAAATAATATCTAACAAAAATTTGCTTTAAAATAAAATGTTTGAAAAACTGAAATTAAACTAAATTAATTGTGTCTAACACTTTAGTGGAGGAAAAAGGAGACGACATAAAAGTCTTTAAAGGTTTCAGAATCGTCTTTAGTCGTCATATTAATAACAATAACATTAATAAACTAATAGTACTAAATTTGCTTATATGCAAACGCTGCATTAAGGTAATAGTTTTTTGGTTTCTTGCTTATCGTTTTTTTGTGTCAGAATACGACGTTTTCTGTCTGTTTAATACAAGTTTTTAATAATAATAATAATAACAATAATAATAATAATAATAATAATAATAATAATAAAAATAATAATAGTAATAAAAGTAAGCTTAGTTTTCTAAGCAAAATGAAGCTTATTTTGTGTGTTATATGAGTGTTTTCTCATTTCTATGCAAGAAATCATCTGTGATCTGTGTTTTTAGGCAAGAAATTGTCTAAAATTAATAACTCATTTTAAAACTGGTATAAAAACATTTACTATACAAAAGTTAATAATAATAATAATAATAATAATAATAATAATAATAATAATAATAATAATAATAATAATAATAATAATAATAGTAATAGTAACAAAAGTAATAATAATAATAATAATACTTTTAATAAGGAAAAATAGAGCTCATTTTGTGTGTTACATGAGCGTTTTCTCATTTCTATGCAAAAGATCATGTGTGATCTGTGTTTTTAGGCAATCTAAGCCATTTTATAGTTTTTAATATTTAACAAAAATTAGCTTTAAAATAAGATGTTTAAAAAACTAAAATTAAACTAAATTAATTGTGTCTAACACTTTAGTAGAGGAAAAAGGAGAAGACATAAAGGTCACTAAAGGTTTCAGAGTCGTCTTTAGTCGTCATATTAATAACAATAACATTAATAATAATACTAATAGTACTAAATTTGCTTACATGCAAACGCTTAATTAAGGTAACAGTTTTTTGGTTTCTTGCTTATATCTGGAAAACAGTTACTTATATCAATTTTTATCTTTTTACTAAAATTAAAGCTGATAAAAATTTCTACAAAATAGTTATTTGCATTTTTCATGTAAGACTAAGCATAAGCGAGATATAAGTTTAAAAATTATTAATATTTAAATAAAAAGTGCTTTAACAGAAAATGTCTTGTGATTTAAAATACACTTAATTTATTGGGTCCAATACTATATTAGAAGAAAAAGGAGGTGACATAAAAGTCGCTGAAGTCTTCAGAGTCGTTTTTAAATGCTGCATTTTCGTCTTCGTCTCAAACATTGAAAACTGAATTACATTTTTGTTCAGTAACTGTAACAGTTTTTACTTTGGTTTTTTGCTTATATCTCGAAAACAATTACTCGTACCAATTTTTATCTTTCTTTCAAAATTAAAGCTGATAAAATTTCCTACAAAATAGTTATTTGCATTTTTCATGTAGGACTAACCATAAGCGAGATATAAGTTTGAAAATAATCAATATTTAAAAAAAAAGTGCTTTAACAGAAAATGTCTTGTGATTTAAAATACACTTAATTTATTGGGTCCAATACATTATTTGAAGAAAAAGGAGGTGACTTAAAAGTTACAGAAGTCTTCAGAGTCGTTTTTAAATGCTGCATTTTCGTCTTCGTCTCAAACATTGAAAACTGAATTACATTTTTGTTTAGTAACTGTAACTGTTTTCACTTTGGTTTTTTGCTTATATCTCGAAAACTATTATTCCTATCAATTTTTATCTTTCTTTCAAAATTAAAGCTGATAAAATTTCCTACAAAATAGTTATTTGCATTTTTCTTGTAGGACGAACCATAAGCGAGTTATAGAGTTGGATATAAATAATATTTAACAAAAACTTGCTTTAAAATTAAATGTTTGAAAAACTAAAAAATAAAATTTTCTACAAAATAGTAATTTGCATTTTTTATGTAGGACTAACCATAAGCGAGATATAAGTTTAAAAATAATTAATATTTAAAAAAAAGTGCTTTAACAGAAAATGTCTTGTGATTTAAAATACACTTAATTTATTGGGTCCAATACTTTATTAGAAGAAAAAGGAGGTGACATAAAAGTCACCAAAGTCTTGAGAGTCGTTCTTAGTCGTCATATCAATAACAATAACATTAATAATAGTAATAATACTAATAGTACTAAATTTGCTTATATGCAAGCGCTTAATTAAGGTAACAGTTTCTTGCTTATATCTCGAAAACTTACATTTTTGTTCAGTAACTGTAACAGTTTTTACTTTGGTTTTTTGCTTATATCTCGAAAACAATTACTCGTACCAATTTTTATCTTTCTTTCAAAATTAAAGCTGATAAAATTTCCTACAAAATAGTTATTTGCATTTCTTTTGTAAGACCAACCATAAGCGAGTTATAGAGTTGGATATAAATAATTTTTAACAAAAATTTGCTTTCAAATATAATGTTTGAAAAACCGAAATTAAATTGAGTCTAACACTTTAGTATAGGAAAAAGGAGAAGACATAAAAGTCACCAAAGTCTTCAGAGTCGTTTTTAGTCGTGATATTAATAACAATAACATTAATAATATTAATAATGCTGCATTTTCGTCTTCGTCTCAAACATTGAAAACTGAATTACATTTTGTTCAGTAACAGTTACAGTTTTCTTATTGGTTTTTTGCTTATATCTCGAAAACAGTTACTCCTATCAATTTTTATCTCTCTTTCAAAAATAAAGCTGATAAAATTTCCTACAAAATAGTTATTTGCATTTTTCTTGTAGGACCAACTATAAGCGAGTTATAGAGTTGGATATAAATAATATTTAACAAAAACTTGCTTTAAAATAAAATGTTTGAAAAACTAAAATTAAACTAAATTAATTGTGTCTAACACTTTAGTAGAGGAAAAAGGAGAAGACATAAAGATCACTAAAGGTTTCAGAGTCGTCTTTAGTCGTCATATTAATAACAATAACATTAATAATAATACTAATAGTACTAAATTTGCTTACATGCAAACGCTTAATTAGGGTAACAGTTTTTTGGTTTCTTGCTTATATCTGGAAAACAGTTACTTATATCATTTTTTATCTTTTTACTAAAATTAAAGCTGATAAAATTTTCTACAAAAAAGTTATTTGCATTTTTCATGTAAGACTAAGCATAAGCGAGATATAAGTTTAAAAATTATTAATATTTAAAAAAAAAGTGCTTTAACAGAAAATGTCTTGTGATTTAAAATACACTTAATTTATTGGGTCCAATACTATATTAGAAGAAAAAGGAGGTGACATAAAAGTCGCTGAAGTCTTCAGAGTCGTTTTTAAATGCTGCATTTTCGTCTTCGTCTCAAACATTGAAAACTGAATTACATTTTTGTTCAGTAACTGTAACAGTTTTTACTTTAGTTTTTTGCTTATATCTCGAAAACAATTACTCCTATCAATTTTTATCTTTCTTTCAAAATTAAAGCTGATAAAATTTCCTACAAAATAGTTATTTGCATTTCTTTTGTAAGACCAACCATAAGCGAGTTATAGAGTTGGATATAAATAATCTTTAGCAAAAATTTGTTTTAAAATATAATGTTTGAAAAACCGAAATTAAACTAAATTAATTGAGTCTAACACTTTAGTAGAGGAAAAAGAAGAAGACATAAAAGTCACCAAAGACTTCAGAGTCGTTTTTAGTCGTCATATTAATAACAATAACATTAATAATAATAATAATGCGGCATTTTCGTCTTCGTCTCAAACATTGAAAACTGAATTACATTTTTGTTCAGTAACAGTTACAGTTTTCTTATTGGTTTTTTGCTTATATCTCGAAAACAGTTACTCCTATTAATTTTTATCTTTCTTTCAAAATTAAAGCTGATAAAATTTCCTACAAAATAGTTATTTGCATTTTTCTTGTAGGACCAACCATAAGCGAGTTATAGAGTTGGATATAAATAATATTTAACAAAAACTTGCTTTAAAATAAAATGTTTGAAAAACTAAAAAATAAAATTTCCTACAAAATAGTAATTTGCATTTTTCATGTAGGACTAACCATAAGCGAAATATAAGTTTAAAAATAATTAATATTTAAAAAAAAAGTGTTTTAACAGAAAATGTCTTGTGATTTAAAATACACTTAATTTATTGGGTCCAATACTTTATTAGAAGAAAAAGGAGGTGACATAAAAGTCACCAAAGTCTTGAGAGTCGTTCTTAGTCGTCATATCAATAACAATAACATTAATAATAATAATAGTAATAGTACTAAATTTGCTTATATGCAAGCGCTTAATTAAGGTAACAGTTTCTTGCTTATATCTCGAAAACTTACATTTTTGTTCAGTAACTGTAACAGTTTTTACTTTGTTTTTTTGCTTATATCTCGAAAACAATTACTCCTATCAATTTTTATCTTTCTTTCAAAATTAAAGCTGATAAAATTTCCTACAAAATAGTTATTTGCATTTCTTTTGTAAGACCAACCATAAGCGAGTTATAGAGTTGGATATAAATAATCTTTAACAAAAATTTGCTTTAAAATATAATGTTTGAAAAACCGAAATTAAACTAAATTAATTGAGTCTAACACTTTAGTATAGGAAAAAGGAGAAGACATAAAAGTCACCAAAGACTTCAGAGTCGTTTTTAGTCGTCATATTAATAAAAATAACATTAATAATAATAATAATGCTGCATTTTCGTCTTCGTCTCAAACATAGAAAACTGAATTACATTTTTGTTCAGTAACAGTTACAGTTTTCTTATTGGTTTCTTGCTTATATCTCGAAAACAGTTACTTCTATCAATTTTTATCTTTTTTTCAAAATTAAAGCTGATAACATTTCCTACAAAATAGTTATTTGCATTTTTTTGTAGAACCAACCATAAACGAGTTATAGAGTTGGATATAAATAATCTTTAACAAAAATTTTCTTTAAAATAAAATGTTTGAAAAACTAAAATTAAACCAAATTAATTGTGTCTAACACTTTAGTAGAGGAAAAAGGAGAAGACATAAAGGTCACTAAAGTCTTCAGAGTCGTTTTTAGTCGTCATATTAATAACAATAACATTAATAATAATAATACTAATAGTACTAAATTTGCTTATATGCAAACGCTGCATTAAGGTAATAGTTTTTTGGTTTCTTGCTTATAGCTCGAAAACAGTTACTCCTATCAATTTTTACCTTTTCACCAAAATTAAAGATGATAAAATTTCCTGCAAAATAGTTATTTGCATTTTTCATGTAGAACAAACCATAAGCGAGATATAAGTTTGAAAATAATTAATAATTAAAAAAAATGTGTTTTAACAGAAAATGTCTTGTGATTTAAAATACACTTAATTTATTGGGTCCAATACTTAATTAGAAGAAAAAGGAGGTGCAAATAAATATTTTGTTGGAAATTTTATCAGCTTTAATTGTGAAAGAAAGATAAAATTTGATAGGAGTAACTGTTTTCGAGATATAAGCAAAAAACCAATAAGAAAACTGTAACTGTTACTGAACAAAAATGTAATTCAGTTTTAAATGTTTGAGACGAAGACAAAAATGCAGCATTTAAAAACGACTCTGAAAACTTCAGTGACTTTTATGTCACCTCCTTTTTCTTCAAATAAAGTATTGGACCCAATAAATTAAGTGTATTATAAATCACAAAACATTTTCTGTTAAAACACTTTTTTTTAATTATTAATTACTTTCAAACTTATATCTCGCTTATGGTTAGTCGTACATGAAAAATGCAAATAACTATTTTGTAGGAAATTTTATCAGCTTTAATTTTGAAAGAAAGATAAAAATTGATAGGAGTAATTGTTTTCGAGATATAAGCAAGAAACCAAAAAACTATTACCTTAATGCAGCGTTTGCATATATGCAAATTTAGTACTATTAGTATTATTATTATTAATGTTATTGTTATTAATACGACGACTAAAGACGACTCTGAAACATTTAGTGAATTTTATGTCTTCTCCTTTTTCCTCTACTAAAGTGTTAAACACAGTTAATTTAGTTTAATTCCGGTTTTTCAAGCATTTTATTTTAAAGCAAATTTTTGCTAAATATTATTTATATCCAACTCTATAACTCGTTTATGCTTGGTCCTACAAGAAAAATGTAAATAACTATTTTGTTGGAAATTTTATCAGCTTTAATTTTGAAAGAAAGATAAAATTTGATAGGAGTAACAGTTTTCGAGATATAAGCAAAAAACCAATAAGAAAACTGTAACTGTTACTGAAAAAAAATGTAATTCAGTTTTCAATGTTTGAGATGAAGACAAAAATGCAGCATTTAAAAACGACTCTGAAGACTTCAGTGACTTTTATGTCACCTTCTTTTTCTTCTAATAAATTATTGGACCCAATAAATTAAGTGTATTTTAAATCACAAGACATTTTCTGTTAAAACACTTTTTTTTAATTATTAATTGTTTAACTTATATCTCGCTTATGGTTAGTTCTACATGAAAAATGCAAATAACTATTTTGTAGGAAATTTTATCACCTTTAATTTTGGTGAAAAAGTAAAAATTGATAGGAGTAATTGTTTTCGAGATATAAGCAAAAAACAAAAAAACTGTTACCTTAATTAAGCGCTTGCATATAAGCAAATTTAGTACTACTAGTATTGTTATTATAAATGTTATTGTTATTAATATGACGACTAAAGACAACTCTAAGACTTTAGTGACTTTTATGTCTCCTCTTTTTTCCTCTACTAAAGTGTTAGACACAATTAATTTAGTTTAATTTTAGTTTTTTAAACATTTTATTTTAAAGCTAATTTTTGTTAAATATTAAAAACTATAAAATGGCTTAGATTGCCTAAAAACACAGATCACACATGATCTTTTGCATAGAAATGAGAAAACGCTCATGTAACACACAAAATGAGCTCTATTTTTCCTTATTAAAAGTATTATTATTATTATTATTACTTTTGTTACTATTACTATTATTATTATTATTATTATTATTATTATTATTATTATTATTATTATTATTATTATTATTATTATTATTATTATTATTATTATTATTATTATTATTATTATTATTATTATTATTATTATTATTATTATTAACTTTTGTATAGTAAATGTTTTTATACCAGTTTTAAAATGAGTTATTAATTTTAGACAATTTCTTGCCTAAAAACACAGATCACAGATGATTTCTTGCATAGAAATGAGAAAACACTCATATAACACACAAAATAAGCTTCATTTTGCTTAGAAAACTAAGCTTACTTTTATTACTATTATTATTATTATTTTTATTAATATTATTGTTATTATTATTATTATTATTATTATTATTATTATTATTATTATTGTTATTATTATTATTATTATTATTATTATTATTATTATTATTATTATTATTATTAAAAACCGATTATAACTTTTGTATAGTATTGTTTTTATACCAGTTTTAAAATGAGTGATTAATTTTAGCCAATTTCTTGCCTAAAAACACAGATCACAGATGATCTCTTGCATAGAAATGAGAAAACGCTCATATAACACACAAAATAAACTTCATTTTTGCTTAGAAAACTAAGCTTACTTTTATTACTATTATTATTTTTATTATTATTATTGCTATTATTACTATTATTATTATTATTATTATTATTATTATTATTATTATTATTATTGTTATTATTAACTTTTGTATAGTAAATGTTTTTATACCAGTTTTGAATTGAGTTATTAATTTTAGACAATTTCTTGCCTACAAACACAGATCACAGATAATTTCTTGCATAGAAATGAGAAAACGCTCATATAACACACAAAATAAGCTTCATTTTTGCTTAGAAAACTAAGCTTACTTTTATTACTATTATTATTTTTATTATTATTAATATTATTATTATTATTATTATTATTATTATTATTATTATTATTATTATTATTATTGTATTTATTATTATTATTATTAAAAACTTATATTAAACAGACAGAAAACGTCGTATTCTGACACAAAAAAACGAATTACGTTATAGACTTGACGAGAACGGCGTATCTCGGACTCTTATAGGACTCTTATAGGGTCAAAAAGTATCAGTTTGGATTAAAACAAATTATTTTTGTTGACTCTCAGTCTAAATTGTTCATCAGTTCAAACAAAAACGACTTATTTTAGACGATCTTTTGCTTTGAACAAGAAAACTTACATCGAACAGACTAAAAACGTATTAATCTGGCATAAAAGAGCAATTTATGTATCACTTTGGATAAAGGCAGCTAATCCTATTCGTTTCATTGCCTAACATAGACGAAATTGTTAATAAATCTAACAAAAACGCTGTATTCTAGCACAAAATACTAATTACATTATAGTTTCGACGAGAATAGCTTATTTGGAATGATTCTATGCTTTCAAACGAGTAAATTTTTATTAAACAGATGCCAAACATCATGTTTTGTCCTATAAAGACATTTTATATTGCAGTTTGTATTAAAACAAAATATTTTCGTTGATTCTTTGTTAGAAGCAGCAAACCTAACATTAAAGAATCTGAAAACTTTGTCTTCGGACACAAACCACCGAATTTTGTATCAGTTTAGAGAAAAACGGTTGATTTTCGACAATATTTTGCTTTGAACAAGAAAATTTATATCAAACTGACTAAAAACGTCTTATTTTAGCACAAAACAAAAGATTTGCGTTATAGTCTTGAAGCTGATTCATGACACAGTTTGGATAAAAACCAATTATTTTTGTTAATTCATTGTTACAAACAAGAAACCTTACATCAAAGAAACTGAAAACCCCTTATTCAGGCACAGAAATTCGAATTACGTTTCAGTCTGGACAAAAGCTGCTTATTTTAGACGATCCTTTGTTTTGAACACGAAAACTTACATTAAAAAGATTAAAAACGTCTTATTCTGGCTGAAAACTGCAAATTATATATTACTCTAGATAAAAGCAATTTATCCTGATTACTCCTTTACTTAGAATAGAGTAAACTTGTATAAAATTTAATGAAAACTTTAAATTTAGTCTCAAAGAAATAATTTACGTTATAGTTTTGACCAGCACTGTTTATTTCAAACGAATTTATGATTCGAAACTAATGAACTTTTATGGGGCAGATGCAAAACCACATATTACCATATAAAGCGTTGTTTTAAAGCAAAGTATTACCTTTTGCAACAAGAAATTTCACGTCAAAAAAACTGAAAACTTCGTATCCATGGATAAATATCGAATTACGTATCAGTTTAGGCAAATACAGCTTATTTTAAACGATTCATTGCTATAAACAAGAAAAATTTTATCAAGCATATTGAAAACGTCTTATTCTCGAAAATAAGAGCAAATTATGTATCAGTTTTGACAAAAGCGGATTACTCTGTTTGATTCTATGCTTAGAGTAGAGTAAACTACTATAAAACGTAATGAAAACTCTATATTCAAGCTCAAAAGAACAAATTACGTTATAGTTTTGGCAAAAAAAAAAATATTTCGGACGATTACATACTTCGAAGTAAGCAAACTTTAATTGAACAAGTGCAAAAGCTAATACTTTGCTTTAAAATAACGATTTATGTGGTAATATGGTATTTTGCATCTGTCCTATAAAAGTTTACTCGTTTCGCTCCATTGAATCATTCGAAATAAATTATTTTGACACAACAACAACGAAAATAATTTGTTTTTGTTTAAACTGTAACATAAGTCGCTTTTATAAAACGAACTAAGACGTTTGGCATCTGTTTATTGAAAGTTTTCTTGTTTGGGGGCATAAAATCGTTTGAAATTAACAGTTCTGGTCAAAACTATAACGTAAATTATTTCTTTGTATCACTTTAAAGATTTGCGTTATAGTCTTGACGAGAACTGTTAATTTCAAACGATTCTATGCTTTGAAACCAGTATACTTTCACTGAACAGAGGCAAAACGTCTGATTTCGCCTTTAAAAAACGATTTATGTCACAGTTTGGATTAAAACCAATGATTTTCGTTTATTCATTGTTACAAACAAGAAACCTAACATCAAAGAAACTGAAAACCTCTTATTCAGGCCCAGAAAATCAAATTACATTTCAGTCTAGACACAAATTGCTTATTTTAGACGATTCTTTCTTTTGAACACGAAAACTTACATTAAAAAGATTAAAAACGTCTTATTCTGGCTCAAAACTGCAAATTATGTATTACTTTGGATAAAAGCAGTTTATCCTGATTACTCCTTTGCTTAGAATAGAGCAAACTTGTATAAAACTTAATGAAAACTTTAAATTTCGTCTCAAAGAAATAATTTACGTTATAGTTTTGACCAGAACTGCTAATTTCAAACGATTTTATGCCCCCAAACGAGAAAACTTTCACTAAACAAATGTCAAACGTCTTAGTTCGTTTTATTCAGTGAAAGTATACTGGTTTCAAAGCATAGAATCGTTTGAAATTAACAGTTCTCGTCAAGACTATAACGCAAATCTTTAAAGTGATACAAAGAAATAATTTACGTTATAGTTTCAATTTCAAACGATTTTATGCCCCCAAACGAGAAAACTTTTACTAAACAGATGCCAAACGTCTTAGTTCGTTTTATAAAAGCGACTTATGTAACAGTTTAAACAAAAACAAATTATTTTCGCTGTTGTGTTAAAATAATTTATTTCGAATGATTCAATGGAGCGAAACGAGTAAACTTTTATAGGACAGATGCAAAATACCATATTACCACATAAATCGTTATTTTAAAGCAAAGTATTAGCTTTTGCACTTGTTCAATTAAAGTTTGCTTACTTCGAAGTATGTAATCGTCCGAAATATTTTTTTTTGCCAAAACTATAACGTAATTTGTTCTTTTGAGCTTGAATATAAAGTTTTCATTACGTTTTATAGTAGTTTACTCTACTCTAAGCATAGAATCAAACAGAGTAATCCGCTTTTGTTAAAACTGATACATAATTTGCTCTTATTTTCGAGAATAAGACGTTTTCAATATGCTTGATAAAATTTTTCTTGTTTATAGCAAGGAATCGTTTAAAATAAGCTGTATTTGCTTAAACTGATACGTAATTCGATATTTATGCATGGATACGAAGTTTTCAGTTTCTTTGAAGTGAAATTTCTTGTTGCAAAAGGTAATACTTTGCTTTAAAACAACGCTTTATATGGTAATATGTGGTTTTGCATCTGCCCCATAAAAGTTCATTAGTTTCGAATCATAAATTCGTTTGAAATAAACAGTGCTGGTCAAAACTATAATGTAAATTATTTCTTTGAGACGAAATTTAAAGTTTTTATTAAGTTTTATACAAGTTTACTCTATTCTAAGTAAAGGAGTAATCAGGATAAATTGCTTTTATCTAGAGTAATATATAATTTGCAGTTTTCAGCCAGAATAAGACGTTTTTAATCTTTTTAATGTAAGTTTTCGTGTTCAAGACAAAAGATCGTCTAAAATAAGCAGTTTTTGTCCAGACTGAAACGTAATTCGAATTTCTGTGCCTGAATAAGGGGTTTTCAGTTTCATTGATGTAAGGTTTCTTGTTTGTAACAATGAATTAACAAAAATATTTGGTTTTTATCCAAACTGTGGCATGAATCAGCTTTAAGACTATAACGCAAATCATTTGTTTTGTGCTAAAATAAGACGTTTTTAGTCAGTTTGATATAAGTTTTCTTGTTCAAAGCAAAATATTGTCGAAAATCAACCGTTTTTGTCTAAACTGATACAAAATTCGGTGTTTTGTGTCCGAATACAAAGTTTTCAGATTCTTTAATGTTAGGTTTGCTGCTTCTAACAAAGAATCAACGAAAATATTTTGTTTTAATACAAACTGCAATATAAAATGTCTCCATAGGACAAAACATGATGTTTGGCATCTGTTTAATAAAAATTTACTCGTTTGGAAGCATAGAATCATTTCAAATAAGCTATTCTCGTCGAAACTATAATGTAATTAGTATTTTGTGCTAGAATACAGCGTTTTTGTTAGGTTTATTAACAATTTTGTCTATTTTAAGCAATGAAACGAATAGGATTAGCTGCCTGTATCTAAAGTGATACATAAATTGCTCTTTTATGCCAGATTAATACGTTTTTAGTCTGTTCGATGTAAGTTTTCTTGTTCAAAGCAAAAGATCGTCTAAAATAAGCCGTTTTTGTTTGAACTGATGAACAATTCAGACTGAGAGTCAACAAAAATAA
>NC_087394.1:16091211-16116211 GCF_031307605.1 Tribolium castaneum | reverse complement strand
CAGTTTTCTTATTGGTTTTTTGCTTATATCTCGAAAACAGTTACTCCTATCAATTTTTATCTTTCTTTTAAAATTAAAGCTAATAAAATTTCCTACAAAATAGTTATTTGCATTTTTCATGTAAGACTAACCATAAGCGAGATATAAGTTTAAAAATTATTAATATTTAAAAAAAAAGTGCTTTAACAGAAAATGTCTTGTGATTTAAAATACACTTAATTTATTGGGTCCAATACTTTATTAGAAAAAAAAGGAGGTGACATAAAAGTCGCTGAAGTCTTCAGAGTCGTTTTTAAATGCTGCATTTTCGTCTTCCTCTCAAACATTGAAAACTGAATTACATTTTTGTTTAGTAACTGTAACAGTTTTTACTTTGGTTTTTTGCTTATATCTCGAAAACAATTACTCCTATCAATTTTTATCTTTCTTTCAAAATTAAAGCTGATAAATTTTCCTACAAAATAGTTATTGCATTTCTCATGTAGGACTAACCATAAGCGAGACATAAGTTTGAAAATAATTAATAATTAAAAAAAAATGTGTTTTAACAAAAAATGTCTTGTGATTTAAAATACACTTAATTTATTGGGTCCAATACTTAATTAGAAGAAAAAGGAGGTGACAGTAAATGCTGCATTTTCGTCTTCGTCTCAAACATTGAAAACTGAATTACATTTTTGTTCAGTAACTGTCGTCGAAGAAGAAAATGCAGCATTTACAAACGACTCTAAAAACTTCAGTGACTTTTATGTCATCTCCTTTTTCCTCTACTAAAGTGTTAGTTTAATTTAGTTTAATTTCAGTTTTTCAAACATTTTATTTTAAAGCAAATTTTTGTTAAATATTAATTATATCCAACTCTATAACTCGCTTATGGTTGGTCCTACAAGAAAAATGCAAACAACTATTTTGTAGGAAATTTTATCAGCTTTAATTTTGGATGAAAGATAAAAATTGATAGGAGTAACTGTTTTCGAGATATAAGCAAAAAACAAAAAACTGTTACCTTAATTAAGCGCTTGCATATAAGCAAATTTAGTACTACTAGTATTGTTATTATTAATGTTATTGTTATTAATATGACGACTAAAGACAACTCTAAGACTTTATTGACTTTTATGTCTCCTCCTTTTTCCTCTACTAAAGTGTTAGACACAATTAATTTAGTTTAATTTCAGTTTTTTAAACATTATATTTTAAAGCAAATTTTTGTTAAATATTATTTATATCCAACTCTATAACTCGCTTATGGTTGGTCCTACAAGAAAAATGCAAATAACGATTTTGTAGTAAATTTTATCAGCTTTAATTTTGAAAGAAAGATAAAAATTGATAGGAGTAACAGTTTTCGAGATATAAGCAAAAAACCAATAAGAAAACTGTAACTGTTACTGAACAAAAATGTAATTCAGTTTTCAATGTTTAAGACGATGACGAAAATGCAGCATTTACAAACGACATTAAGACTTCAGTGACCTATATGTCACCTCTTTTTTCTTCTAATGAAGTATTTGACCCAATAAATTAAGTGTATTTTAAATCACAAGACATTTTCTGTTGAAGCACTTTTATTACTATTATTTTCAAACTTATATCTCGCTTATGGTTAGTCCTACATGAAAAATGCAAATAACTATTTTGTAGAAAATTTTATCAGCTTTAATTTTAGTAAAAAGATAAAAATTGATAGGAGTAACTGTTTTCGAGATATAAGCAAGAAACCAAAAAACTGTTACCTTATTTAAGCGCTTGCCAACTAAATTAAGTGTATTTTAAATCACAAGGCATTTTCTGTTAAAGCACTTTTTTTTAAATATTAATTATTTTCAAACTTATATCTTGCTTATGGTTAGTCCTACATGAAAAATGCAAACTACTATTTTGTAGGAAATTTTATCAGCTTTAATTTTAGTAAAAAGATAATAAAAATTGATTGGAGTAACTGTTTTCGAGATATAAGCAAAAAACCAAAAAACTGTTACCTTAATTAAGCGTTTGCATATAAGCAAATTAAGTACTTTTAGTATTATTATTATTAAATGCAAAAAAAATGCAAAAAACTATTTTGTAGGAAATTTTATCAGTTTTAATTTGAAAGAAAGATAAAAATTGATAGGAGTAAATTTTTTTCGAGATATAAGCAAAAAACCAAAGTGAAAACTGTAACAGTTACTGAACAAAAATGTAATTTAGTTTTCAATGTTTAATACGAAGACGAAAATGCAGCATTTACTGTCACCTCTTTTGTCTACTAATTAAATATTGGACCCAATAAATTAAGTGTATTTTAAATCACAAGACATTTTCTGTTAAAGCACATTTTTTTTTAATTATTAATTATTTTCAAACTTATATCTCGTTTATGGTTAGTTCTACATGAAAAATGCAAATAACTATTTTGTAGGAAATTTTATCAGCTTTAATTTTGAAAGAAAGATAAAAATTGATAGGAGTAATTGTTTTCGAGATATAAGCAAAAAACCAATAAGAAAACTGTAACTGTTACTGAACAAAAATGTAATTCAGTTTTCAATGTTTGAGACAAAGACGAAAATACAGCATTTAAAATTGACTATGAAGACTTCAGTGACTTTTATGTCACCTCCTTTTTCTTCTAATAAAGTATTGGACCCTTTAAATTAAGTGTATTTTTAATCTCAAGACATTTTCTGTTAAAGCACTTTTTTTTTAAATATTAATTATTTTCAAACTTATATCTCGCTTAAGGTTAGTCCTACATGAAAAATGCAAATTACTATTTTGTAGGAAATTTTATCAGCTTTAATTTTAGTAAAAAGATAAAAATTGATAGAAGTAACTGTTTTCGAGATATAAGCAAGAAACCAAAAAACTGTTACCTTAATTAAGCGCTTGCATATAAGCAAATTTAGTACTAAAAACAACTCTGAAGACTTTGGTGACTTTTATGTCTTCTCCTTTTTCCTCAACTAAAGTGTTAGACTGAATTAATTTAGTTTAATATCGGTTTTTCAAACATTTTATTTTAAAGCAAATTTTTGTTAAAGATTATTTATATCCAACTCTATAACTCGCTTATGGTTGGTCCTACAAAAAAATGCAAATAACTATTTTGTAGGAAATTTTATCAGCTTTAATTTTGAAAGAAAGATAAAAATTGATAGGAGTAACTGTTTTCGAGATATAAGCAAAAAACCAATAAGAAAACTGTAACTGTTACTGAACAAAAATGTAATTCAGTTTTCAATGTTTGAGACAAAGACAAAAATGCAGCATTTAAAAACGACTCTGAAGACTTCAGTGACTTTTATGTCACCTTCTTTTTCTTCTAATAAAGTATTGGACCCAATAAATTAAGTGTATTTTAAATCACAAGACATTTTCTGTTAAAACACTTTTTTTTAATTATTAATTATTTAACTTATATCTCGCTTATGTTTAGTTCTACATGAAAAATGCAAATAACTATTTTGTAGAAAATTTTATCACCTTTAAATTTGGTGAAAAAGTAAAAATTGATAGGAGTAACTGTTTTCGAGATATAAGCAAAAAACAAAAAAACTGTTACCTTAATTAAGCGCTTGCATATAAGCAAATTTAGTACTACTAGTATTGTTATTATAAATGTTATTGTTATTAATATGACGACTAAAGACAACTCTAAGACTTTTGTGACTTTTATGTCTCCTCCTTTTTCCTCTACTAAAGTGTTAGACACAATTAATTTAGTTTAATTTCAGTTTTTCAAACATTTTATTTTAAAGCTAATTTTTGTTAAATATTAAAAACTATAAAATGGCTTAGATTGCCTAAAAACACAGATCACACATGATCTTTTGCATAGTAATGAGAAAACGCTCATATAACACAAAATAAGCTTTATTTTTGCTTAGAAAACTAAGCTTACTTTTATTACTACTATTATTATTATTATTACTATTATTTTTATTATTATTATTACTATTATTATTATTATTATTAAAAACCGATTATAACTTTTGTATAGTAAATATTTTTATACCAGTTTTAAAATGAGTTATTAATTTTAGACAATTTCTTGCCTAAAAACACAGATCACAGATGATCTCTTACATAGAAATGAGAAAACGCTCAGATAACACAAAATAAGCTTCATTTTTGCTTAGAAAAACTAAGCTTTGATTTAGAAAGAAATTCGTTATTATAAGTATTATTATCATTATTACTATTATTATTATTAACTTTTGTATAGTAAATGTTTTTATACCAGTTTTAAAATGAGTTATTAATTTTATTCAATTTCTTGCCTAAAAACACAGATCACAGATGATCTCTTGCATAGAAATGAGAAAACGCTCATATAACACACAAAATAAGCTTCATTTTTGCTTAGAAAACTAAGCTTACTTTTATTACTATTATTATTATTTTTATTATTATTATTATTATTATTGTTATTATTATTATTATTATTATTATTATTATTATTATTATTAATATTATTATTAAAAACCGATTATAACTTTTGTATAGTAAATGTTTTTATACCAGTTTTAAAATGAGTTATTAATTTTAGACAATTTCTTGCCTAAAAACACAGATCACAGATGATCTCTTGCATAGAAATGAGAAAACGCTCAGATAACACAAAATAAGCATCATTTTTGCTTAGAAAAACAAAGCTTTAATTTAGAAAGAAATTCATTATTATAAGTATTATTATCATTATTATTATTATTATTATTATTATTATTATTATTATTATTAAAAACTTATATTAAACAGACAGAAAACGTATTCTGACACAAAATAACGAATTACGTTATAGACTTGACGAGGACGGCGTATCTCGGACTCTTATAGGACTCTTATAGGGTCGAATAGTATCAGTTTGGATTAAAATAAATTATTTTTGTTGACTCTCAGTCTGAATTGTTCATCAGTTCAAACAAAAACGGCTTATTTTAGACGACCTTTTGCTTTGAACAAGAAAACTTACATAGAACAGACTAAAAACGTATTAATCTGGCATAAAAGAGCAATTTATGTATCACTTTAGATAAAGGCAGCTAATCCTATTCGTTTCATTGCTTAAAATAGACAAAATTGTTAATAAATCTAACAAAAACGCTGTATTCTAGCACAAAATACTAATTACATTATAGTTCCGACGAGAATAGCTTATTTGGAATGATTCTATGCTTCCAAACGAGTAAATTTTTATTAAACAGATGCCAAACATCATGTTTTGTCCTATAAAGACATTTTATATTGCAGTCAGTTTGTATTAAAACAAAATATTTTCGTTGATTCTTTGTTAGAAGCAGCAAACCTAACATTAAAGAATCTGAAAACTTTGTATTCGGACACAAACCACCGAATTTTGTATCAGTTTAGACAAAAACGGTTGATTTTCGACAATATTTTGCTTTGAACAAGAAAACTTATATCAAACTGACTAAAAACGTCTTATTTTAGCACAAAACAAAAGATTTGCGTTATAGTCTTAAAGCTGATTTATGCCACAGTTTGGATAAAAACCAATTATTTTTGTTAATTCATTGTTACAAACAAGAAACCTTACATCAAAGAAACTGAAAACCCCTTATTCAGGCACAGAAATTCGAATTACGTTTCAGTCTGGACAAAAACTGCTTATTTTAGACGATCTTTTGTCTTAAAAACGAAAACTTACATTAAAAAGATTAAAAACGTCTTATTCTGGCTGAAAACTGCAAATTATATATTACTCTAGATAAAAGCAATTTATCCTGATTACTCCTTTACTTAGAATAGAGTAAACTTGTATAAAACTTAATGAAAACTTTAAATTTCGTCTCAAAGAAATAATTTGCGTTATAGTTTTGACTAGCACTGTTTATTTCAAACGAATTTATGATTCGAAACTAATGAACTTTTATGGGGCAGATGCAAAACCACATATTACCATATAAAGCGTTGTTTTAAAGCAAAGTATTACCTTTTGCAACAAGAAATTTCACGTCAAAGAAACTGAAAACTTCGTATCCATGCATAAGTATCGAATTACGTATCAGTTTAGGCAAATACAGCTTATTTTAAACGATTCCTTGCTATAAACAAGAAAAATTTTATCAAGCATATTGAAAACGTCTTATTCTCGAAAATAAGAGCAAATTATGTATCAGTTTTAACAAAAGCGGATTACTCTGTTTGATTCTATGCTTAGAGTCGAGTAAACTACTATAAAACGTAATGAAAACTCTATATTCAAGCTCAAAAGAACAAATTACGTTATAGTTTTGGCAAAAAAAAAATATTTCGGACGATTTCATACTTTGAAGTAAGCAAACTTTAATTGAACAAGTGCAAAAGCTAATACTTTGCTTTAAAATAACGATTTATGTGGTAATATGGTATTTTGCATCTGTCCTATAAAAGTTTACTCGTTTCGCTCCATTGAATCATTCGAAATAAATTATTTTGACACAACAACGAAAATAATTTGTTTTTGTTTAAACTGTATCATAAGTCGCTTTTATAAAACGAACTAAGACGTTTGGCATTTGTTTAGTGAAAGTTTTCTCGTTTGGGGGCATAAAATCGTTTGAAATTAACAGTTCTGGTCAAAACTATAACGTAAATTATTTCTTTGAGACGAAATTTAAAGTTTTCATTAAGTTTTATACAAGTTTGCTCTATTCTAAGCAAAGGAGTAATCAGGATAAACTGCTTTTATCCAAAGTAATACATAAGTAAGTAATAGCTTGATAAAATTTTTCTTGTTTATAGCAAGGAATCGTTTAAAATAAGCTGTATTTGCCTAAACTGATACGTAATTCGATATTTATGCATGGATACGAAGTTTTCAGTTTCTTTGACGTGAAATTTCTTGTTGCAAAAGGTAATACTTTGCTTTAAAACAACGCTTTATATGGTAATATGTGGTTTTGCATCTGCCCCATAAAAGTTCATTAGTTTCGAATTATAAATTCGTTTGAAATAAACAGTGCTGGTCAAAACTATAATGCAAATTATTTCTTTGAGACAAAATTTAAAGTTTTCATTAAGTTTTATACAAGTTTGCTCTATTCTAAGCAAAGGAGTAATCAGGATAAATTGTTTTTATCTAGAGTAATATATAATTTGCAGTTTTCAGCCAGAATAAGACGTTTTTAATTTTTTTAATGTAAGTTTTCGTGTTCAAAACAAAGGATCGTCTAAAATAAGCAGTTTTTGTCCAGACTGAAACGTAATTCGAATTTCTGTGCCTGAATAAGGGGTTTTCAGTTTCTTTGATGTAAGGTTTCTTGTTTGTAACAATGGATTAACAAAAATATTTGGTTTTTATCCAAACTGTGGCATGAATCAGCTTTAAGACTATAACGCAAATCTTTTGTTTTGTGCTAAAATAAGACGTTTTTAGTCAGTTTGATATAAGTTTTCTTCTTGAAAGCAAAATATTGTCGAAAATCAACCGTTTTTGTCTAAACTGCTACAAAATTCGGTGGTTTGTGTCCGAATACAAAATTTTCAGATTCTTTAATGTTAGGTTTGCTGCTTCTAACAAAGAATCAACGAAAATATTTTGTTTTAATACAAACTGCAATATAAAATGTCTTTATAGGACAAAACATGATGTTTGGCATCTGCTTAATAAAAATTTACTCGTTTGGAAGCATAGAATCATTCCAAATAAGGTATTCTCGTCGAAACTATAATGTAATTAGTATTTTGTGCTAGAATACAGCGTTTTTGTTAGATTTTTTAACAATTTTGTCTATTTTAGGCAATGAAACGAAAAGGATTAGCTGCCTTTATCCAAAGTGATACATAAATTGCTCTTTTATGCCAGATTAATACGTTTTTAGTCTGTTCGATGTAAGTTTTCTTGTTCAAAGCAAAAGATCGTCTAAAATAAGCCGTTTTTGTTTGAACTGATGAACAATTCAGACTGAGAGTCAACAAAAATAATTTGTTTTAATCCAAACTGATACTTTTTGACCCTATAAGAGTCCTATAAGAGTCCGAGATACGCCGTTCTCGTCAAGTCTATAACGTAATTCGTTTTTATGTGTCAGAATACGACGTTTTCTGTCTGTTTAATATAAGTTTTTAATAATAGTAATAATAATAATAATAATAACAATAATAATAATAATAATAATAATAATAATAATAATAATAAAAATAATAGTAATAAAAGTAAGCTTAGTTTTCTAAACAAAAATGAAGCTTATTTTGTGTGTTATATGAGCGTTTTCTCATTTCTATGCAAGAAATCATCTGTGATCTGTGTTTTTAGGCAAGAAATTGTCTAAAATTAATAACTCATTTTAAAACTGGTATACATTTACTATACAAAAGTTAATAATAATAATAATAATAATAATAATATCAATAATAATAATAATAGTAATAATAATAATAATAATAATAAAAATAATAATAGTAATAAAAGTAAGCTTAGTTTTCTAAGCAAAAATGAAGCTTATTTTGTGTGTTATATGAGCGTTTTCTCATTTCCATGCAAGAGATCATCTGTGATTTGTGTTTTTAGGCAAGAAATTGTTTAAAATTAATAACTCATTTTAAAACTGGTATAAAAACATTTACTATACAAAAGTTAATAATAATAATAATAATAATAATATCAATAATAATAATAATAACAATAATATTAATAATAATAATAATAATAATAGTAATAAAAGTAAGCTTAGTTTTCTAAGCCAAAATGAAGCTTATTTTGTGTGTTATATGAGTGTTTTCTCATTTCTATGCAAGAAATCATCTGTGATCTGTGTTTTTAGGCTAGAAATTGTCTAAAATTAATAACTCATTTTAAAACTGGTATAAAAACATTTACTATACAAAAGTTAATAATAAAAATAATAATAATAATAATAATAATATTAATAATAATAATAATAATAGTAATAGTAACAAAAGTAATAATAATAATAATAATACTTTTAATAAGGAAAAATGGAGCTTATTTTGTGTGTTACATGAGCGTTTTCTCATTTCTATGCAAAAGATCATGTGTGATCTGTGTTTTTAGGCAATCTAAGCCATTTTATAGTTTTGAATATTTAACAAAAATTAGCTTTAAAATAAAATGTTTGAAAAACTGAAATTAAACTAAATTAATTGTGTCTAACACTTTAGTAGAGGAAAAAGGAGGAAACATAAAAGTCACAAAAGTCTTAGAGTTGTCTTTAGTCGTCATATTAATAACAATAACATTTATAATAACAATACTAGTAGTACTAAATTTGCTTATATGCAAGCGCTTAATTAAGGTAACAGTTTTTTTGTTTTTTGCTTATTTCTCGAAAACAGTTACTCCTATCAATTTTTACTTTTTCACCAAAATTAAAGGTGATAAAATTTCCTACAAAATAGTTATCTGCATTTTTCATGTAGAACTAACCATAAGCGAGATATAAGTTAAATAATTAATAATTAAAAAAAAGTGTTTTAACAGAGAATGTTTTGTGATTTAAAATACACTTAATTTATTGGGTCCAATACTTTATTAGAAGAAAAAGAAGGTGACATAAAAGTCACTGAGTTACAGTTTTCTTATTGGTTTTTTGCTTATATCTCGAAAACAGTTACTCCTATCAAATTTTATCTTTCTTTCAAAATTAAAGCTGATAAAATTTCCAACAAAGTAATTATTTGCATTTTTCTTGTAGAACCATGCATAAACTAGTTATAGAGTTGAATATAAATAATATTTAACAAAAATTTGCTTTAAAATAAAATGCTTGAAAAACCGGAATTAAACTAAATTAATTGGGTCTAACACTTTAGTAGAGGAAAAAGGAGGAGACGTAAAAGTCACCAAAGTCTTCAGAGTTGTTTTTAATCGTCATATTAATAACAATAACATTAATAATAATAATACTAATAGTACTAAATTTGCTTATATGCAAACGCTTAATTAAGGTAACAGTTTTTTGGTTTCTTGATTATATCTCGAAAACAGTTACTCCTATCAATTTTAATCTTTTTACTAAAATTAAAGCTGATAAAATTTCCTACAAAATAGTTATTTGCATTTTTCATGTAGGACTAACCATAAGCGAGATATAAGTTTGAAAATAATTAATATTTAAAAAAAAAGTGCTTTAACAGAAAATGTCTTGTGATTTAAAATACACTTAATTTATTGGGTCCAATAGTTTATTAGAAGAAAAAGGAGGTGACATAAAAGTCACTGACGTCTTCAGAGTCGTTTTTAAATGCTGCATTTTTGTCTTCGTCTCAAACATTGAAAACTGAGTTACATTTTTGTTCAGTAACTGTAACAGTTTTCACTTTGGTTTTTTGCTTATATCTCGAAAACAATTACTCCTATCAATTTTTATCTTTTTTTCAAAATTAAAGCTGATAAAATTTCCTACAAAATAGTTGTTTGCATTTCTTTTGAAAGACCAACCATAAGCGAGTTATAGAGTTGGATATAAATAATCTTTAACAAAAATTTGCTTTAAAATAAAATGTTTGAAAAACCGAAATTAAACTAAATTAATTGGGTCTAACACTTTAGTATAGGAAAAAGGAGAAGACATAAAAGTCACTAAATGTTTCAGAGTCGTCTTTAGTCGTCATATTAATAACAACAACATTAATAATAATAATACTAATAGTACTAAATTTGCTTATATGCTAGCGCTTTATTAAGGTAACAGTTTTTTGGTTTCTTGCTTATATCTCGAAAACAGTTACTCCTATCAATTTTTATCTTTTTTTCAAAATTAAAGCTGATAAAATTTCCTACAAAATAGTTATTTCCATTTTTTTGTAGGACCAACCATAAGCGAGTTGAAGAGTTGGATATAAATAATCTTTAACAAAAATTTGCATTAAAATAAAATGATTGAAAAACCGATATTAAACTAAATTAATTGGGTCTAACACTTTAGTAGAGGAAAAAGGAGAAGACATAAAAATCACCAAAGTTTTCAGAGTTGTTTTTAGTACTAAATTTGCTTATATGCAAGCGCTTAATTAAGGTAACAGTTTATTGGTTTCTTGCTTATATCTCGAAAACAGTTACTCCTATCAATTTTTATCTTTTTACTAAAATTAAAGCTGATAAAATTTCCTACAAAATAGTTATTTGTATTTTTCTTGTAGGACCAAGCATAAGCGAGTTATAGAGATAGATATAAATAATATTTAACAAAAATTTGCTTTAAAATAAAATGTTTGAAATACTGAAATTAAACTAAATTAATTGTGTCTAACACTTTAGTATAGGAAAAAGGAGAAGACATAAAAGTCACCAAAGTCTTCAGAATCGTTTTTAGTCGTCATATTAATAACAATAACAATAATAATAATACTAATAGTACTAAATTTGCTTATATGCAAGCGCATTATTAAGGTAACAGTTTTTTGGTTTCTTGCTTATATCTCGAAAACAGTTACTCCTACCAATTTTTATCTGTTTACTAAAATTAAAGCTGATAAAATTTCCTACAAAATAGTTATTTGCATTTTTTATGTAGGACTAACCATAAGCGAGATATAAGTTTAAAAATAATTAATATTTAAAAAAAAAGTGCTTTAACAGAAAATGTCTTGTGATTTAAAATACACTTAATTTATTGGGTCCAATACTTTATTAGAAGAAAAAGGAGGTGACATAAAAGTCACCAAAGTCTTGAGAGTCGTTCTTAGTCGTCATATCAATAACAATAACATTAATAATAATAATAATACTAATAGTACTAAATTTGCTTATATGCAAGCGCTTAATTAAGGTAACAGTTTCTTGCTTATATCTCGAAAACTTACATTTTTGTTCAGTAACTGTAACAGTTTTTACTTTGGTTTTTTGCTTATATCTCGAAAACAATTACTCCTATCAATTTTTATCTTTCTTTCAAAATTAAAGCTGATAAAATTTTCTACAAAATAGTTATTTGCATTTCTTTTGTAAGACCAACCATAAGCGAGTTATAGAGTTGGATATAAATAATCTTTAACAAAACTTTGCTTTAAATTATAATGTTTGAAAAACCGAAATTAAACTAACACTTTAGTATAGATAAAAGGAGAAGACATAAAAGTCACCAAAGTCTTCAGAGTCGTTTTTAGTCGTCATATTAATAACAATAACATTAATAATAATAATAATAATAATAATAATAATAATAATAATAATAATAAGCCTTTATTTACTACAGGAGACCCATTTACAGTAAATGTATACAAAAACTTAAAACTACACTAATACTATACTAATGATAAAGATGAAACAATCTTCCGCCACGAATCATAGTTGATATCACCGTCTTTACATACATTATTAAATAGGGTAGTCATTAATACGATAGGAGACTTATCAGCTACATTGGTCCTTCTCGCTATAGGATAAAATGTCATGGCTTGTCTGGAGTTTAAACGTGGAACAGCAAAATTTAACATATTTAATAGCCAAGAACAGTCGATGTTATTATTAATTAAATTATACAGGAATTTAATTATAATACAAATACGGCGAAACTGTAAAGATTGGAGACCGAATCTATTCAAAAGCAAGTTCTGGTCATAGCCCCTTATAGGATAATTTCCATCTATTATAAAAACTAGGAATTTTAGGAATCGTCGCTGTATGTTTTCGAGTTGATCTATATGGATTTTATAAATCGGGTGCCAAATAAGTGCGCCGTATTCCAGTTTGCTTCTAACTAACGAGAAGAATAGGGTCTTCATAACTGATAAGTTCTTAAAATCTCGACAATTTCTATAGATGAATCCATATGACTTAATCGCTCTAGCCGTAACATCCCTAATATGCTCACTGAATGCGAGTTCAGTATCGAAAATAACTCCTAAATCTTTAATAATAAAGGTACGATGCAGTGTTACGGACAAAATATCATATACAAATTCAAGGAATTCGCGCTTTCTAGTGTAAGACATAACGTTACATTTGGATGGGTTTAGATAAAGGCGATTTTCATTACACCATTTCACTACTGCGTTAATATTGTTCTGTAAAGTGAGGCAGTCCTCTATAGATTTTATTTCTGTGTAAATTTTAAGATCATCGGCAAAGAGAAGTTTAGCGCATGTTGATAAAGAACCACATATATCATTAATGAAAAGCAAAAATAATAAGGGTCCAAGATTGGAACCTTGCGGCACACCCGAAGTTGCAACGTAACTATCCGAAATGTAGTTACGATATTTAACCCTATGCTCTCGATTAGCAAGATAAGATTTTATTAGGGATAGCAAAGAACCGGAGAAACCATACTGATCAAGTTTTAACAATAACAGATGATGATCAATTTGATCAAATGCTTTTTTGAAGTCCATATAAATGACATCAACCTGACCTTTTCTGTCCAAAGCGTCAGATATGAACTGAGTAAAACAGGCTAGATTTGTAACAGTTGATCTTTTTTCAACAAATCCATGCTGCGAAGGTGATATAAATTTTTTTACAGAAGAGTAGATGCGGTCGTAAATAATTGACTCAAAAACTTTCGAGAAATTACACAAGATTGAAATTGGCCTGTAGTTTTGAATTTGTGTTATATCACCCGTTTTGAAGACAGGACAAACGTGTGCTATTTTCCATATGTTAGGAAACGTCGAAGTTTGCAATATTAAATTAAAAATGTATACGAGTGGTTTAGAAAAAATATGTGCACAATCCCTTAATAAAAAGCTGGGGATACCATCACAACCAGCAGTAAGTGTGTCTTTAGATCGCTTTAATACCCGGATTATTTCATGCTCATTAATCTCGTTTACAGTAATAAAACTATTTAGATTCGTCATCATCGAGGGACTATCTGAAGTCAAAGTCATGTCAGAAAAAACACTTTTGAAGAATTTAGCGAAACTATTTACTATATCATTAGGATTTGATATTGCATTACCATTATGATACAACACACCCGGAATTCTAGAGTTACGCTTTTTAGCTTGAACAAAAGACCAGAATTTCTTTGGATCTTTGGAGATAGTGTTTTCCATGTGGCTGATGTATTGAGAATAGGCAGTAGTTATTAGGGATTTTGAAAGAGATTGAAGTTTCTTAAACTCCTCATAGAAATGCATATTTTTAGTTCGACGATATTTCTTTAAAATGTTAGATTTACGACGTAGACAATTGATAATGTCAGTGTTGAACTAAGTAGGAAATGTGCGGTAGTTTTTACGACAAAATAGTTTTGGAACAGATAACTCAAAACAATTGTAGAGGGTTTCATAAAAAACTCGACATGCCTCATTCACATTGCTAAACTTCTCCAGTTCGGACCAATCAACTACCTGTAAAGTAGTGTATAGACAATCAAAATTTGCTTTTTTAAAATTAAATGCGACGTGGTCCCTATTCATATAGAACTTATCAGGAGTTTTTGCTATAATATCGAGGGTAAACTCCAAACTCGGATGGAAAGGATCTTCAGGAACAAACGAGAAAGAGGACTTGCTAACGGCACAGTCCATGTTGGAAAAGATGAGATCCAATATATTATTCCTATTATTACGTATGTTATTAAATTGATTAAAATTATGAAAAGAAGCGAAGTGTTTGAGAGAAATACTAAAATTGTTTTTTGAAAATCCACTGAATAAAGGAGTGTTAAAGTCTCCTAAGAATAAAACATTGTCATTATTAATCTCGTCAAAATTATTAAGAAGATCAAAAAAATAGTCAAAATCACTAAAGGAAATAGAAGGAGGAATGTAGACTACAAACACGAAGAGATGTTGATAACTTGTTACATTTATTTTTATTGCAACCAGATCAATAGCAGGAGAACTTCTACGACTAATATTAGATATATCGAGTTGACGACAGTTATATTTGTTATTAACTGCTATAAGCACACCACCACCTCTATGGATACCCAGGTGGCGGAGATCTCTGTCCCGACGAAAAACATAATAATTATCAGAAAACAATTCACGATCCAAGACGGTGTCATCTAACCAAGACTCAGTAATAACAATTAAATCAAATTCATCAGACGTAGATAAAAATGAATTAAAAAATGTAACTGATTTTGATTTTAATCCCCTAACATTTTGGTAGATGCCATAAAAATTATTGACAGTTTTTTTATTGACTGATATAGATATTTTAGAATGTGAGGGCTGTAAACAGACGAAGCGATTTAAAAAGACTGAGAGTCAGATTTATCAACTGATGGCAGAGATGTGTCAAGAAACGTTGCTACGGGATTTTGTTCAACTGCAGATCTATTTGTATGGTCTTGGCACTCAGTGATTAGGTCGCCCAGGTTTTTTATAATGCACCTTTTAACAGCTTTATTTATTACAAAGTTATCCGTCTTGAATTGATCAAAAATTTTATCGTTTGAGTCTAAGTAATATATGTTCTTATTATTTTTAGCCACATTATAAAAATTACAATTCAATTCATAAACAAAATTATTCAAAATGGGACGATTAACAAAATATGGACAGCCGATAAGAATGATATTAGTATTTAAAAATTTATGATTGATAAGTTCATTTAGAGTATTTTCATCAGGGATTTTTCCTTTTTGTGCTTCATGATTTCCAGCGTATATTACAACAAAATCATTATTGCCAAGTTGCTCGTTGTTGTTTTCAGTTTTAAGAAGCTCTTGTAACGAGGAATAAGGTTTTACTACGGATTGGATCACATATTTGCTAACTGGAATATAAGTTTCTAATAAGTCTATACAATGACGTCCTTTTTGATCAGCATATATACGAACTTTATATCTGTTCGTCTTAGACACGGACTGGGTACTTACATTCTTTGAATTTGTAGATTTCAAAGTTAAATCAGAAGAGTTGGCAGTTTTAATATTATCATTGGTACGGTTCAAATTAGTAGAGATTTCTGCTATTACTTCGTTTTTTATTGAATTTTTTAATTTCTCAATTTCACGATTAAGGGTATCCTTTAACAAAGGAATTAATTTGCTTTCAAGATCATCAAAACTTTTGCGTACATATTCATCTATTTTATCAAAAGTACAAACAGTAGTCGGTGATTCAGTTATAAACGTTTTTAAATCATCAAGAGTTTTTTTTATTAAGTCGGTTTCTTGCTTTAGGATACCAAGGTCTTCAAATATAGTATTAGTAGAGATATTTAGAGTCGGAGAAGTGGGATTTTGTAAAGATTTTAATTTATCGCAACAAGGGCATGCACTTATTGATGTCAGATCTTGACCAATCGCAGAATAGTTTTTAAAGGCTCTTAAGCAACTGGGGTGATACGCTTTTTTGCAATTTAAGCAAGCGATAGAATTCACGACGCTACTTTTGCATTTATAGCAGACACTCATTATGAGAGAGTTGATAAATACAATCAGGCAAGGGAATAAAGACAAGGACACACGCTTCACACTACGCGGCCGTTCGTAGTGACTCAAAATAAAAAAACAAGCACAGGTAGGCCACGGAAAGGACACAAAAAGAACAGAGGATAGAATAATAATTATTATCAGCAATTCTAGAAGCGTACGCCTCTGATATGAAATTTACATGTAAAAACTAATGTTCATAAAAAGTAGCACAAAATTGGATTATTGGTTATAGTACGAGCATTGATCACGTCATTTATATCAGTATAACTCTTTGTGTAAAGTATAAATGTTTGAAAGTCCAAAAGAAATGCAAAACGCTATTGACTACAGTTTAACATAACCTTAAACCTTAGTCACTTATTAGGTTATTACCACAAATAATTAACGAAAAATTAAAAAACTGTCGTTTATAGCACAAAATGCACAACACCTTATTTACAGCACAAAATTGTAACACCTTATTTATAGCACATAGCACATTATGAAAAAGCAGCGTGTGTTGCTTCTTAACTATAATAATGCTGCATTTTCGTCTTAATCTCAAACATTGAAAACTGAATTACATTTTTGTTCAGTAACAGTTACAGTTTTCTTATTGGTTTTTTGCTTATATCTCGAAAACAGTTACTCCTATCAATTTTTATCTTTTTTTCAAAATTAAAGCTGATAAAATTTCTTACAAAATAGTTATTTGCATTTTTCTTGTAGGACCAACCATAAGCGAGTTATAGAGTTGGATATAAATAATATTTAACAATAACTTGCTTTAAAATAAAATGTTTGAAAAACTAAAATTAAACTAAATTAATTGTGTCTAACACTTTAGTAGAGAAAAAAGGAGAAGACATAAAGGTCACTAAAGGTTTCAGAGTCGTCTTTAGTCGTCATATTAATAACAATAACATTAATAATAATACTAATAGGACTAAATTTGCTTACATGCAAACGCTTAATTAAGGTAACAGTTTTTTGGTTTCTTGCTTATATCTGGAAAACAGTTACTTATATCAATTTATATCTTTTTACTAAAATTAAAGCTGATAAAATTTTCTACAAAATAGTTATTTGCATTTTTCATGTAAGACTAACCATAAGCGAGATATAAGTTTAAAAATTATTAATATTTAAAAAAAAAGTGCTTTAACAGAAAATGTCTTGTGATTTAAAATACACTTAATTTATTGGGTCCAATACTTTATTAGAAGAAAAAGGAGGTGACATAAAAGTCGCCGAAGTCTTCAGAGTCGTTTCTAAATGCTGCATTTTCGTCTTCGTCTCAAACATTGAAAACTGAATTACATTTTTGTTCAGTAACTGTAACAGTTTTTACTTTGGTTTTTTGCTTATATCTCGATAACAATTACTCCTATCAATTTTTATCTTTCTTTCAAAATTAAAGCTGATAAAATTTCCTACAAAATAGTTATTTGCATTTTTCATGTAGGACTAACCATAAGCGAGATATAAGTTTGAAAATAATTAATATTTAAAAAAAAAGTGCTTTAACAGAAAATGTCTTGTGATTTAAAATACACTTAATTTAATGGGTCCAATACTTTATTAGAAGAAAAAGGAGGTGACATAAAATTCACTGAAGTCTTCAGAGTCGATTTTAAATGCTGCATTTTCGTCTTTGTCTCAAACATTGAATACTGAATTACATTTTTGTTTAGTAACAGTTACAGTTTTCTTATTGGTTTTTTGCTTATATCTCGAAAACAGTTACTCCTATCAATTTTTATCTTTCTTTCAAAATCAAAGCTGATAAAATTTCCTACAAAATGGTTATTTGTATTTTTCATGTAGGACCAACCATTAGCGAGTTATAGGGTTGAATATAAATAATATTTAACAAAAACTTGCTTTAAAATAAAATGTTTGAAAAACTAAAATTAAACTAAATTAATTGTGTCTAACACTTTAGTAGAGGAAAAAGGAGAAGACATAAAGGTCACTAAAGGTTTCAGAGTCGTCTTTAGTCGTCATATTAATAACAATAACATTAATAATAATACTAATAGTACTAAATTTGCTTACATGCAAACGCTTAATTAAGGTAACAGTTTTTTGTTTTTTTGCTTATATCTCGAAAACAGTTACTTATATCAATTTTTATCTTTTTACTAAAATTAAAGCTGATAAAATTTTCTACAAAATAGTTATTTGCATTTTTCATGTAAGACTAACCATAAGCGAGATATAAGTTTAAAAATTATTAATATTTAAAAAAAAAGTGCTTTAACAGAAAATGTCTTGTGATTTAAAATACACTTAATTTATTGGGTCCAATACTTTATTAGAAGAAAAAGGAGGTGACATAAAAGTCGCTGAAGTCTTCAGAGTCGTTTTTAAATGCTGCATTTTCGTCTTCGTCTCAAACATTGAAAACTGAATTACATTTTTATTCAGTAACTGTAACAGTTTTTACTTTGGTTTTTTGCTTATATCTCGAAAACAATTACTCCTATCAATTTTTATCTTTCTTTCAAAATTAAAGCTGATAAAATTTCCTACAAAATAGTTATTTGCATTTCTTTTGTAAGACCAACCATAAGCGAGTTATAGAGTTGGATATAAATAATCTTTAACAAAAATTTGCTTTAAAATAAAATGTTTGAAAAACCGAAATTAAACTAAATTAATTGAGTCTAACACTTTAGTATAGGAAAAAGGAAAAGACATAAAAGTCACCAAAGTCTTCAGAGTCGTTTTTAGTCGTCATATTATTAACAATAACATTAATAATAATAATAACGCTGCATTTTCGTCTTCGTCTCAAACATTGAAAATTGAATTACATTTTTGTTCAGTAACAGTTACAGTTTTCTTATTGGTTTTTTGCTTATATCTCGAAAACAATTACTCCTATCAATTTTTATCTTTCTTTCAAAATTAAAGCTGATAAAATTTCCTACAAAATAGTTATTTGCATTTTTCTTGTAGGACCAACCATAAGCGAGTTATAGAGTTGGATATAAATAATCTTTAACAAAAATTTGCTTTAAAATAAAATGTTTGAAAAACTAAAATTAAACTAAATTAATTGTGTCTAACACTTTAGTAGAGGAAAAAGGAGAAGACATAAAGGTCACTAAAGTCTTCAGAGTCGTTTTTAGTCGTCATATTAATAACAATAACATTAATAATAATAATACCAATAGTACTAAATTTGCTTATATGCAAGCGCTAAATTAAGGTAACAGTTTTTTGGTTTCTAGCTTATATCTCGAAAACAGTTACTCCTATCAATTTTTATCTTTTTACTAAAATTAAAGCTGATAAAATTTCCTACAAAATAGTTATTTGCATTTTTCATGTACGACTAACCATAAGCGAGATATAAGTTTGAAAATAATTAATATTTAAAACAAAAGTGCTTTAACAGAAAATGCCATGTGATTTAAAATACACTTAATTTATTGGGTCCAATACTTTATTAGAAGATAAAGGAGGTGACATAAAAGTCACTGAAGTCTTCAGAGTCGTTTTTAAATGCTGCATTTTTGTCTTCGTTTAAAACATTGAAAACTGAATTACATTTTTGTTCAGTAACAGTTACAGTTTTCTTATTGGTTTTTTGCTTATTTCTCGAAAACAGTTACACCTATCAAATTTTATCTTTTTTTCAAAATTAAAGCTGATAAAATTTCCAACAAAGTAATTATTTGCATTTTTCTTGTAGGAACAAGCATAAGCGAGTTATAGAGAGGGATATAAATAATATCTAACAAAAATTTGCTTTAAAATGAAATGTTTGAAAAACTGAAATTAAACTAAATTAATTGTGCCTAACACTTTAGTGGAGGAAAAAGGAGAAGACATAAAAGTCCCTAAAGGTTTCAGAATCGTCTATAGTCGTCATATTAATAACAATAACATTAATAATAATAAAACTAATAGTACTAAATTTGCTTATATGCAAACGCTGAATTAAGGTAATGGTTTTTTGGTTTCTTGCTTATATCTCGAAAACAGTTACTCCTATCAATTTTTATCTTTTTTTCAAAATTAAAGCTGATAACATTTCCTACAAAATAGTTATTTGCATTTTTTTGTAGGACCAACCATAAGCGAGTTATAGAGTTGGATATAAATAATCTTTAACAAAAATTTGCTTTAAAATAAAATGTTTGAAAAACTAAAATTAAACTAAATTAATTGTGTCTAACACTTTAGTAGAGGAAAAAGGAGAAGACATAAAGATCACTAAAGTCTTCAGAGTCGTTTTTAGTCGTCATATTAATAACAATAACATTAATAATAATAATACTAATAGTACTAAATTTGCTTATATGCAAGCGCTTTATTAAAGTAACAGTTTTTTGGTTTCTTGCTTATATCTCGAAAACAGTTACTCCTATCAATTTTTATCTTTTTACTAAAATTAAAGCTGATAAAATTTCCTACAAAATAGTTATTTGTATTTTTCTTGTAGAGCCAAGCATAAGCGAGTTATAGAGATAGATATAAATAATATTTAACAAAAATTTGCTTTAAAATAAAATGTTTGAAATACTGAAATTAAACTAAATTAATTGTGTCTAACACTTTAGTATAGGAAAAAGGAGAAGACATAAAAGTCACCAAAGTCTTCAGAGTCGTTTTTAGTCGTCATATTAATAATAATAACATTAATAATAATAACACTAATAGTACTAAATTTGCTTATATGCAAGCGCTTTATTAAGGTAACAGTTTTTTGGTTTCTTGCTTATATCTCGAAAACAGTTACTCCTATCAATTTTTATCTTTTTACTAAAATTAAAGCTGATAAAATTTCCTACAAAATAGTTATTTGTATTTTTCTTGTAGGACCAACCATAAGCGAGTTATAGAGTTGGATATAAATAATATTTAACAAAAACTTACTTTAAAATAAAATGTTTGAAAAACTAAAATTAAACTAAATTAATTGTGTCTAACACTTTAGTAGAGGAAAAAGGAGAAGACATAAAGGTCACTAAAGGTTTCAGAGTCGTTTTTAGTCGTCATATTAATAATAATAACATTAATAATAATAACACTAATAGTACTAAATTTGCTTATATGCAAGCGCTTAATTAAGGTAACAGTTTTTTGGTTTCTAGCTTATATCTCGAAAATAGTTACTTATATCAATTTTTATCTTTTTACTAAAATTAAAGCTGATAAAATTTCCTACAAAATAGTTATTTGCATTTTTCATGTACGACTAACCATAAGCGAGATATAAGTTTGAAAATAATTAATATTTAAAACAAAAGTGCTTTAACAGAAAATGCCTTGTGATTTAAAATACACTTAATTTATTGGGTCCAATACTTTATTAGAAGAAAAAGAAGGTGACATAAAAGTCACTGAAGTCTTCAGAGTCGTTTTTAAATGCTGCATTTTCGTCTTCGTCTAAAACATTGAAAACTGAATTACATTTTTGTACAGTAACAGTTACAGTTTTCTTATTGGTTTTTTGCTTATTTCTCGAAAACAGTTACACCTATCAAATTTTATCTTTCTTTCAAAATTAAAGCTGATAAAATTTCCATCAAAGTAATTATTTGCATTTTTCTTGTAGGAACAAGCATAAGCGAGTTATAGAGAGGGATATAAATAATATCTAACAAAAATTTGCTTTAAAATAAAATGTTTGAAAAACTGAAATTAAACTAAATTAATTGTGCCTAACACTTTAGTGGAGGAAAAAGGAGAAGACATAAAAGTCCCTAAAGGTTTCAGAATCGTCTTTAGTCGTCATATTAATAACAATAACATTAATAATAATAAAACTAATAGTACTAAATTTGCTTATATGCAAACGCTGAATTAAGGTAATGGTTTTTTGGTTTCTTGCTTATATCTCGAAAACAGTTACTCCTATCAATTTTTATCTTTTTTTCAAAATTAAAGCTGATAACATTTCCTACAAAATAGTTATTTGCATTTTTTTGTAGGACCAACCATAAGCGAGTTATAGAGTTGGATATAAATAATCTTTAACAAAAATTTGCTTTAAAATAAAATGTTTGAAAAACTAAAATTAAACTAAATTAATTGTGTCTAACACTTTAGTAGAGGAAAAAGGAGAAGACATAAAGGTCACTAAAGTCTTCAGAGTCGTTTTTAGTCGTCATATTAATACCAATAACATTAATAATAATAATAATAATAGTACTAAATTTGCTTATATGCAAGCGCTTTATTAAGGTAACAGTTTTTTGGTTTCTTGCTTATATCTCGAAACAGTTACTCCTATCAATTTTTATCTTTTTACTAAAATTAAAGCTGATAAAATTTCCTACAAAATAGTTATTTGTATTTTTCTTGTAGGACCAAGCATAAGCGAGTTATAGAGATAGATATAAATAATATTTAACAAAAATTTGCTTTAAAATAAAATGTTTGAAATACTGAAATTAAACTAATTTAATTGTGTCTAACACTTTAGTATAAGAAAAAGGAGAAGACATAAAAGTCACCAAAGTCTTCAGAGTCGATTTTAGTCGTCATATTAATAACAATACCATTAATAATAATAATACTAATAGTACTAAATTTGCTTATATGTAAGCGCTTTATTAAGGTAACAGTTTTTTGGTTTCTTGCTTATATCTCGAAAACAGTTACTCCTACCAATTTTTAACTTTTCACCAAAATTAAAGATGATAAAATTTCCTGCAAAATAGTTATTTGCATTTTTCATGTAGAACAAACCATAAGCGAGATATAAGTTTGAAAATAATTAATAATTAAAAAAAAAATGTGTTTTAACAGAAAATTTATTGGGTCCAATACTTAATTAGAAGAAAAAGGAGGTGCAAATAACTATTTTGTTGGAAATTTCATCAGCTTTAATTTTGAAAAAAGATAAAATTTGATAGGAGTAACTGTTTTCGAGATATAAGCAAAAAACCAATAAGAAAACTGTAACTGTTACTGAACAAAAATGTAATTCAGTTTTCAATGTTTGAGACGGAGACGAAAATGCAGCATTTAAAATCGACTCTGAAGACTTCAGTGACTTATATGTCACCTCCTTTTTCTTCTAATAAAGTATTGGACCTAATAAATTGAGTGTATTTTAAATCACAAAACATTTTCTGTTAAAGCACTTTTTTTTTAAATATTAATTATTTTCAAACTTATATCTCGCTTATGGTTAGTCCTACATGAGAAATGCAAATAACTATTTTGTAGGAAATTTTATCAGCTTTAATTTTGAAAGAAAGATAAAAATTGATAGGAGTAATTGTTTTCGAGATATAAGCAAAAAACCAAAGTAAAAACTGTTACAGTTACTGAACAAAATTGTAATTCAGTTTTCAAGGTTTGAGAGGAAGACGAAAATGCAGCATTTAAAAACGACTCTGAAGACTTCAGCGACTTTTATGTCATCTCCTTTTTCTTCTAATAAAGTATTGGACCCAATAAATTAAGTGTATTTTAAATCACAAGACATTTTCTGTTAAAGCACTTTTTTTTTAAATATCAATAATTTTTAAACTTATATCTCGCTTATGGTTAGTCTTACATGAAAAATGCAAATAACTATTTTGTAGGAAATTTTATCAGCTTTAATTTTAAAAGAAAGAAAAATTGATAGGGGTAACTGTTTTCGAGATATAAGCAAAAAACCAATAAGAAAACTGTAACTGTTACTGAACAAAAATGTAATTCAGTTTTCAATGTTTGAGACGGAGACGAAAATGCAGCATTTAAAATCGACTCTGAAGACTTCAGTGACTTATATGTCACCTCCTTTTTCTTCTAATAAAGTATTGGACCTAATAAATTGAGTGTATTTTAAATCACAAAACATTTTCTGTTAAAGCACTTTTTTTTTAAATATTAATTATTTTCAAACTTATATCTCGCTTATGGTTAGTCCTACATGAGAAATGCAAATAACTATTTTGTAGGAAATTTTATCAGCTTTAATTTTGAAAGAAAGATAAAAATTGATAGGAGTAATTGTTTTCGAGATATAAGCAAAAAACCAAAGTAGAAACTGTTACAGTTACTGAACAAAAATGTAATTCAGTTTTCAATGTTTGAGAGGAAGTCGAAAATGCAGCATTTAAAAACGACTCTGAAGACTTCAGCGACTTTTATGTCACCTCCTTTTTCTTCTAATAAAGTATTGGACCCAATAAATTAAGTGTATTTTAAATCACAAGACATTTTCTGTTAAAGCACTTTTTTTTTAAATATTAATAATTTTTAAACTTATATCTCGCTTATGGTTAGTCTTACATGAAAAATGCAAATAACTATTTTGTAGGAAATTTTATCAGCTTTAATTTTAAAAGAAAGATAAAAATTGATAGGAGTAACTGTTTTCGAGATATAAGCAAAAAACCAATAAGAAAACTGTAACTGTTACTGAACAAAAATGTAATTCACTTTTCAATGTTTGAGACGAAGACGAAAATGCAGCATTTATAATCGACTCTGAAAACTTCAGTGACTTTTATGTCACCTCCTTTTTCTTCTAATAAAGTATTAGACCCAATAAATTAAGTGTATTATAAATCACAAGGCATTTTCTGTTAAAACACTTTTTTTTAATTATTAATTATTTTCAAACTTATATCTCGCTTATGGTTAGTTCTACATAAAAAATGCAAATAACTATTTTGTAGGAAATTTTATCACCTTTAATTTTGGTGAAAAAGTAAAAATTGATAGGAGTAACTGTTTTCGAGATATAAGCAAAAAACAAAAAAACTGTTACCTTAATT
>NC_087394.1:16048711-16088711 GCF_031307605.1 Tribolium castaneum | reverse complement strand
AAATCTGATTCATGCCACAGTTTGGATAAAAACCAAATATTTTTGTTAATTTATTGTTACAAACAAGAAACCTTACATCAAAGAAACTGAAAACCCCTTATTCAGGCACAGAAATTCGAATTACGTTTCAGTCTGGACAAAAACTGCTTATTTTAGACGATCTTTTGTCTTGAACACGAAAACTTACATTAAAAAGATAAAAAACGTCTTATTCTGGCTGAAAACTGCAAATTATATATTACTTTAGATAAAAGCAATTTATCCTGATTACTCCTTTACTTAGAATAGAGTAAACTTGTATAAAACTTAATGAAAACTTTAAATTTCGTCTCAAAGAAATAATTTACGTTATAGTTTTGACCAGCACTGTTTATTTCAAACGAATTTATGATTCGAAACTAATGAACTTTTATGGGGCAGATGCAAAACCACATATTACCATATAAAGCGTTGTTTTAAAGCAAAGTATTACCTTTTGCAACAAGAAATTTCACGTCAAAGAAACTGAAAACTTCGTATCCATGCATAAATATCGAATTACGTATCAGTTTAGGCAAATACAGTTTATTTTAAACGATTCCTTGCTAAAAACAAGAAAAATTTTATCAAGCATATTGAAAACGTCTTATTCTCGAAAATAAGAGCAAATTATGTATCAGTTTTAACAAAAGCGGATTACTCTGTTTGATTCTATGCTTAGAGTAGAGTAAACTACTTTAAAACGTAATGAAAGCTCTATATTCAAGCTCAAAAGAACAAATTACGTTATAGTTTTGGCAAAAAAAAATATTTCGGACGATTACATACTTCGAAGTAAGCAAACTTTAATTGAACAAGTGCAAAAGCTTTGCTTTAAAATAACGATTTATGTGGTAATATGGTATTTTGCATCTGTCCTATAAAAGTTTACTCGTTTTGCTCCATTGAATCATTCGAAATAAATTATTTTGACACAACAACAACGAAAATAATTTGTTTTTGTTTAAACTGTAACATAAGTCGCTTTTATAAAACGAACTAAGACGTTTGGCATCTGTTTAGTAAAAGTTTTCTCGTTTGGGGGCATAAAATCGTTTGAAATTAAAACTATAACGTAAATTATTTCTTTGTATCACTTTAAAGATTTGCGTTATAGTCTTGACGAGAACTGTTAATTTCAAACGATTCTATGGTTTGAAACCAGTATACTTTCACTGAACAGAGGCAAAACGTCTGATTTCGCCTTTTAAAAACGATTTATGTCACAGTTTGGATTAAAACCAATGATTTTCGTTTATTCATTGTTACAAACAAGAAACCTTACATCAAAGAAACTGAAAACCTCTTATTCAGGCCCAGAAAATCATATTACGTTTCAGTCTAGACACAAATTGCTTATTTTAGACGACTCTATCTTTTGAACACGAAAACTTACATTAAAAAGATTAAAAACGTCTTATTCTAGCTCAAAACTGCAAATTATGTATTACTTTGGATAAAAGCAGTTTATCCTGATTACTCCTTTGCTTAGAATAGAGCAAACTTGTATAAAACTTAATGAAAACTTTAAATTTCGTCTCAAAGAAATAATTTACGTTATAGTTTTGACCAGAACTGTTAATTTCAAACGATTTTATGCCCCCAAACGAGAAAACTTTCACTAAACAAATGCCAAACGTCTTAGTTCGTTTTATAAAAGCGACTTATGATACAGTTTAAACAAAAACAAATTATTTTCGTTGTTGTGTCAAAATAATTTATTTCGAATGATTCAATGGAGCGAAACGAGTAAACTTTTATAGGACAGATGCAAAATACCATATTACCACATAAATCGTTATTTTAAAGCAAAGTATTAGCTTTTGCACTTGTTCAATTAAAGTTTGCTTACTTCAAAGTATGAAATCGTCCGAAATATTTTTTTTTTGCCAAAACTATAACGTAATTTGTTCTTTTGAGCTTGAATATAGAGTTTTCATTACGTTTTATAGTAGTTTACTCGACTCTAAGCATAGAATCAAACAGAGTAATCCGCTTTTGTTAAAACTGATACATAATTTGCTCTTATTTTCGAGAATAAGACGTTTTCAATATGCTTGATAAAATTTTTCTTGTTTATAGCAAGGAATCGTTTAAAATAAGCTGTATTTGCCTAAACTGATACGTAATTCGATATTTATGCATGGATACGAAGTTTTCAGTTTCTTTGACGTAAAATTTCTTGTTGCAAAAGGTAATACTTTGCTTTAAAACAACGCTTTATATGGTAATATGTGGTTTTGCATCTGCCCCATAAAAGTTCATTAGTTTCGAATCATAAATTCGTTTGAAATAAACAGAGCTGGTCAAAACTATAATGTAAATTATTTCTTTGAGACGAAATTTAAAGTTTTCATTAAGTTTTATACAAGTTTGCTCTATTCTAAGCAAAGGAGTAATCAGGATAAATTGCTTTTATCTAGAGTAATATATAATTTGCAGTTTTCAACCAGAATAAGACGTTTTTAATCTTTTTAATGTAAGTTTTCGTGTTCAAAACAAAGGATCGTCTAAAATAAGCAGTTTTTGTCCAGACTGAAACGTAATTCGAATTTCTGTGCCTGAATAAGGGGTTTTCAGTTTCTTTGATGTAAGGTTTCTTGTTTGTAACAATGAATTAACAAAAATATTTGGTTTTTATCCAAACTGTGGCATGAATCAGCTTTAAGACTATAACGCAAATCTTTTGTTTTGTGCTAAAATAAGACGTTTTTAGTCAGTTTGATATAAGTTTTCTTGTTCAAAGCAAAATATTGTCGAAAATCAACCGTTTTTGTCTAAACTGATACAAAATTCGGAGGTTTGTGTCCGAATACAAAGTTTTCAGATTCTTTAATGTTAGGTTTGCTGCTTCTAACAAAGAATCAACGAAAATATTTTGTTTTAATACAAACTGCAATATAAAATGTCTTTATAGGACAAAACATGATGTTTGGCATCTGTTTAATAAAAATTTACTCGTTTGGAAGCATAGAATCATTCCAAATAAGGTATTCTCGTCGAAACTATAATGTAATTAGTATTTTGTGCTAGAATACAGAAAATGTCTTGTGATTTATAATACACTTAATTTAATGGGTCCAATACTTTATTAGAAGAAAAAGGAGGTGACATAAAAGTCACTGAAGTCTTCAGAGTCGATTTTAAATGCTGCATTTTCGTCTTTGTCTCAAACATTGAATACTGAATTACATTTTTGTTTAGTAACAGTTACAGTTTTCTTATTGGTTTTTTGCTTATATCTCGAAAACAGTTACTCCTATCTATTTTTATCTTTCTTTCAAAATCAAAGCTGATAAAATTTCCTACAAAATAGTTATTGGCATTTTTTTTGTAGGACCAACCATAAGCGAGTTATAGAGTTAGATATAAATAATCTTTAACAAAAATTTGCTTTAAAATACAATGTTTGAAAAACTAAAATTAAACTAAATTAATTGTGTCTAACACTTTAGTAGAGAAAAAAGGAGAAGACATAAAGGTCACTAAAGGTTTCAGAGTCGTCTTTAGTCGTCATATTTATAACAATAACATTAATAATAATACTAATAGTACTAAATTTGCTTACATGCAAACGCTTAATTAAGGTAACAGTTTTTTGGTTTCTTACTTATATCTGGAAAACAGTTACTTATATCAATTTTTATCTTTTTACTAAAATTAAAGCTGATAAAATTTTCTACAAAATAGTTATTTGCATTTTTCATGTAAGACTAACCATAAGCGAGATATAAGTTTAAAAATTATTAATATTTAAAAAAAAAGTGCTTTAACAGAAAATGTCTTGTGATTTAAAATACACTTAATTTATTGGGTCCAATACTTTATTAGAAGAAAAAGGAGGTGACATAAAAGTCGCTGAAGTCTTCAGAGTCGTTTTTAAATGCTGCATTTTCGTCTTCGTCTCAAACATTGAAAACTAAATTACATTTTTGTTCAGTAACTGTAACAGTTTTTACTTTGGTTTTTTGCTTAAATCTCGAAAACAATTACTCTTATCAATTTTTATCTTTCTTTCAAAATTAAAGCTGATAAAATTTCCTACAAAATAGTTATTTGCATTTTTCATGTAGGACTAACCATAAGCGAGATATAAGTTTGAAAATAATTAATATTTAAAAAAAAAGTGCTTTAACAGAAAATGTCTTGTGATTTATAATACACTTAATTTAATGGGTCCAATACTTTATTAGAAGAAAAAGGAGGTGACATAAAAGTCACTGAAGTCTTCAGAGTCGATTTTAAATGCTGCATTTTCGTATTTGTCTCAAACATTGAATACTGAATTACATTTTTGTTTAGTAACAGTTACAGTTTTCTTATTGGTTTTTAGCTTATATCTCGAAAACAGTTACTCCTATCAATTTTTATCTTGCTTTCAAAATCAAAGCTGATAAAATTTCCTACAAAATAGTTATTGGCATTTTTTTTGTAGGACCAACCATAAGCGAGTTATAGAGTTAGATATAAATAATCTTTAACAAAAATTTGCTTTAAAATATAATGTTTGAAAAACCGAAATTAAACTAAATTAATTGAGTCTAACACTTTAGTATAGGAAAAAGGAGAAGACATAAAAGTCACCAAAGTCTTCAGAGTCGTTTTTAATCGTCATATTAATAACAATAACATTAATAATAATAATAATGCTGCATTTTCGTCTTCGTCTCAAACATTGAAAACTGAATTACATTTTTGTTCAGTAACAGTTACAGTTTTCTTATTGGTTTTTTGCTTATATCTCGAAAACAGTTACTCCTATCAATTTTTATCTTTCTTTCAAAATTAAAGCTGATAAAATTTCCTACAAAATAGTTATTTGCATTTTTCATGTAAGACTAACCATAAGCGAGATATAAGTTTAAAAATTATTAATATTTAAAAAAAAAGTGCTTTAACAGAAAATGTCTTGTGATTTAAAATACACTTAATTTATTGGGTCCAATACTTTATTAGAAGAAAAAGGAGGTGACATAAAAGTCGCTGAAGTCTTCAGAGTCGTTTTTAAATGCTGCATTTTAGTCTTCGTCTCAAACATTGAAAACTGAATTACATTTTTGTTCAGTAACTGTAACAGTTTTTACTTTGGTTTTTTGCTTAAATCTCGAAAACAATTACTCCTATCAATTTTTATCTTTCTTTCAAAATTAAAGCTGATAAAATTTCCTACAAAATAGTTATTTGCATTTTTCATGTAAGACTAACCATAAGCGAGATATAAGTTTAAAAATTATTAATATTTAAAAAAAAAGTGCTTTAACAGAAAATGTCTTGTGATTTATAATACACTTAATTTAATGGGTCCAATACTTTATTAGAAGAAAAAGGAGGTGACATAAAAGTCACTGAAGTCTTCAGAGTCGATTTTAAATGCTGCATTTTCGTCTTTGTCTCAAACATTGAATACTGAATTACATTTTTGTTTAGTAACAGTTACAGTTTTCTTATTGGTTTTTTGCTTATATCTCGAAAACAGTTACTCCTATCAATTTTTATCTTTCTTTCAAAATCAAAGCTGATAAAATTTCCTACAAAATAGTTATTGGCATTTTTTTTGTAGGACCAACCATAAGCGAGTTATAGAGTTAGATATAAATAATCTTTAACAAAAATTTGCTTTAAAATATAATGTTTGAAAAACCGAAATTAAACTAAATTAATTGAGTCTAACACTTTAGTATAGGAAAAAGGAGAAGACATAAAAGTCACCAAAGTCTTCAGAGTCGTTTTTAGTCGTCATATTAATAACAATAACATTAATAATAATAATAATGCTGCATTTTCGTCTTCGTCTCAAACATTGAAAACTGAATTACATTTTTGTTCAGTAACAGTTACAGTTTTCTTATTGGTTTTTTGCTTATATCTCGAAAACAGTTACTCCTATCAATTTTTATCTTTCTTTCAAAATTAAAGCTGATAAAATTTCCTACAAAATAGTTATTTGCATTTTTCATGTAAGACTAACCATAAGCGAGATATAAGTTTAAAAATTATTAATATTTAAAAAAAAAGTGCTTTAACAGAAAATGTCTTGTGATTTAAAATACACTTAATTTATTGGGTCCAATACTTTATTAGAAGAAAAAGGAGGTGACATAAAAGTCGCTGAAGTCTTCAGAGTCGTTTTTAAATGCTGCATTTTAGTCTTCGTCTCAAACATTGAAAACTGAATTACATTTTTGTTCAGTAACTGTAACAGTTTTTACTTTGGTTTTTTGCTTAAATCTCGAAAACAATTACTCCTATCAATTTTTATCTTTCTTTCAAAATTAAAGCTGATAAAATTTCCTACAAAATAGTTATTTGCATTTTTCATGTAGGACTAACCATAAGCGAGATATAAGTTTGAAAATAATTAATATTTAAAAAAAAAGTGCTTTAACAGAAAATGTCTTGTGATTTATAATACACTTAATTTAATGGGTCCAATACTTTATTAGAAGAAAAAGGAGGTGACTTAAAAGTCACTGAAGTCTTCAGAGTCGATTTTAAATGCTGCATTTTCGTCTTTGTCTCAAACATTGAATACTGAATTACATTTTTGTTTAGTAACAGTTACAGTTTTCTTATTGGTTTTTTGCTTATATCTCGAAAACAGTTACTCCTATCAATTTTTATCTTTCTTTCAAAATCAAAGCTGATAAAATTTCCTACAAAATAGTTATTGGCATTTTTTTTGTAGGACCAACCATAAGCGAGTTATAGAGTTAGATATAAATAATCTTTAACAAAAATTTGCTTTAAAATATAATGTTTGAAAAACCGAAATTAAACTAAATTAATTAAGACTAATACTTTAGTTGAGGAAAAAGGAGAAGACATAAAAGTCACCAAAGTTTTGAAAGTCGTTTTTAGTCGTCATATTAATAACAATAACATTAATAATAATAATACTAATAGTACTAAATTTGCTTATATGCAAGCGCTTTATTAAGGTAACAGTTTTTTGGTTTCTTGCTTATATCTCGAAAACAGTTACTCCAATCAATTTTTATCTTTTTACTAAAATTAAAGCTGATAAAATTTCCTACAAAATAGTTATTTGTATTTTTCTTGTAGGACCAAGCATAAGCGAGTTATAGAGATAGATATAAATAATATTTAACAAAAATTTGCTTTAAAATAAAATGTTTGAAATACTGAAATTAAACTAAATTAATTGTGTCTAACACTTTAGTATTGGAAAAAGGAGAAGACATAAAAGTCACCAAAGTCATCAGAGTTGTTTTTAGTACTAAATTTGCTTATATGCAAGCGCTTAATGAAGGTAACTGTTTTTTGGTTTCTTGCTTATATCTCGAAAACAGTTACTCCTATCAATTTTTATCTTTTTACTAAAATTAAAGCTGATAAAATTTCCTACAAAATAGTTATTTGCATTTTTCAAGTAGGACTAACCATAAGCGAGATATAAGCTTGAAAATAATTAATATTAAAAAAAAAGTGCTTTAACAGAAAATGTCTTGTGATTTAAAATACACTTAATTTATTGGGTCCAATACTTTATTAGAAGAAAAAGGAGGTGACATATAAGTCACTGAAGTCTTCAGAGTCGTTTTTAAATGCTGCATTTTCGTCTTCGTCTCAAACATTGAAAACTGAATTACATTTTTGTTCAGTAACAGTTACAGTTTTTTTATTGGTTTTTTGCTTATATCTCGAAAACAATTACTCTTATCAAATTTTATCTTTCTTCCAAAATTAAAGCTCATAAAATTTCCAACAAAATAGTTATTTACATTTTTCTTGTAGGACCAAGCATAAAGGAGTTATAGAGTTGGACATATATAATATTTAACAAAAATTTGCTTTAAAATAAAATGCTTGAAAAACCGAAATTAAACTAAATTAATTGGGTCTAACACTTTAGTAGAGGAAAAAGGAGAAGACATAAAAGTCACTAAATGTTTCAGAGTCGTCTTTAGTCGTCATATTAATAACAATAACATTAATAATAATAATACTAAAAGTACTAAATTTGCTTATATGCAAACGCTTAATTAAGGTAACAGTTTTTTGGTTTCTTGCTTATATCTCGAAAACAGTTACTCCAATCAATTTTTATCTTTTTACTAAAATTAAAGCTGATAAAATTTCCTACAAAATAGTAGTTTGCATTTTTCATGTAGCACTAATCATAAGCGAGATATAAGTTTGAAAATAATTAATATTTAAAAAAAAGTGCTTTAACAGAAAATGTCTTGTGATTTAAAATACACTTAACTTATTGGGTCCAATACTTTATTAGAAGAAAAAGGAGGTGACATAAAAGTCGCTGAAGTCTTCAGAGTCGTTTTTAAATGCTGCATTTTCGTCTTCGTCTCAAACATTGAAAACTGAATTACATTTTTGTTCAGTAACTGTAACAGTTTTCACTTTGGTTTTTTGCTTATATCTCGAAAACAATTACTCCTGTCAATTTTTATTTTTCTTTCAAAATTAAAGCTGATAAAATTTCCAACAAAATAGTTATTTGCATTTTTTTTGTAAGACCAACCATAAGTGAGTTATAGAGTTGGATATAAATAATCTTTAACAAAAATTTGCTTTAAAATAAAATGTTTAAAAAACTGAAATTAAACTAAATTAATTGTGTCTAACACTTTAGTAGAGGAAAAAGGAGGAAACATAAAAGTCAATAAAGTCTTAGAGTTTCAGTTTTTCAAACATTTTATTTTAAAGCAAATTTTTGTTAAATATTATTCATATCCAACTCTATAACTCGCTTATGGTTGGTCCTACAGGAAAAATGCAAATAACGATTTTGTAGAAAATTTTATCGGCTTTAATTTTGAAAAAAAGATAAAAATTAATAGGAGTAACAGTTTTCGAGATATAAGCAAAAAACCAATAAGAAAACTGTAACTGTTACTGAACAAAAATGTAATTCAGTTTTCAAGGTTTGAGACGAAGACGAAAATGCAGCATTTAAAATCGACTCTGAAGACTTCAGTGACTTTTATGTCACCTCCTTTTTCTTCTAATAAACTATTGGACCCAATAATTTAAGTGTATTTTAAATCACAAGACATTTTTTGTAAAAGCACTTTTTTTTAAATATTAATTATTTTCAAACTTATATCTCGCTTATGGTTAGTCCTACATGAAAAATGCAAATTACTATTTTATAGGAAATTTTATCAGCTTTAATTTTAGTAAAAAGATAAAAATTGATAGGAGTAACTGTTTTCGAGATGTAAGCAAGAGACCAAAAAACTGTTACCTTAATTAAGCGCTTGCATATAAGCAAATTTAGTACTAAAAACAACTCTGAAGACTTTGGTGACTTTTATGTCTTCTCCTTTTTCCTCTACTAAAGTGTTAGACACAATTAATTTAGTTTAATTCCGGTTTTTCAAGCATTTTATTTTAAAGCAAATTTTTGTTAAATATTATTTATGTCCAACTCTATAACTCGTTTATGCTTGGTCCTACAAGAAAAATGTTAATAACTATTTTGTTGGAAATTTTATCAGCTTTAATTTTGAAAGAAAGATAAAAATTGATAAGAGTAGATGTTTTCGAGATATAAGCAAAAAACCAAAGTGAAAACTGATACAGTTACTGAACAAAATTGTAATTCAGTTTTCAATGTTTGAGACGAAGGCGAAAATGCAGCATTTACAAACGACTCTAAAAACTTCAGTGACCTTTCTGTCACCTCCTTTTTCTTCTAATAAAGTATTGGACCCAATAAATTAAGTGTATTTTAAATCACAAGACATTTTCTGTTAAAGCACTTTTTTTTAAATATTAATTATTTTCAAACTTATATTTTGCTTATGATTACACAAATTTATAGGAGTAACTGTTTTCGAGCAATAAGCAAAAAAACAAAAAACTGTTACCTGAATTAAGCGTTTGCATGTAAGCAAATTTAGTACTATTATTATTATTATTATTATTATTAATGTTATTGTTATTAATATGACGACTAAAAACGACTCTGAAGACTTTGGTGACTTTTATGTCTTCTCCTTTTTCCTCTACTAAAGTGTTAGTCTTAATTAATTTAGTTTAATTTCGGTTTTTCAAACATTTTATTTTAAAGCAAATTTTTGTTAAAGATTATTTATATCCAACTCTATAACTCGTTTATGGTTGGTTCTACAAAAAAAATGCAAAAAACTATTTTGTAGGAAATTTTATCAGCTTTAATTTGAATGAAAGATAAAAATTGATAGGAGTAAATGTTTTCGAGATATAAGCAAAAAACCAAAGTGAAAACTGTAACAGTTATTGAACAAAAATGTAATTCAGTTTTCAATGTTTGAGACAAAGACGAAAATACAGCATTTAAAATCGACTATGAAGTCTTCAGTGACTTTTATGTCACCTCCTTTTTCTTCTAATAAAGTATTGGACCCATTAAATTAAGTGTATTTTAAATCACAAGACACTTTCTGTTAAAGCACTTTTTTTTAAATATTAATTATTTTCAAACTTATATCTCGCTTAAGGTTAGTCTTACATGAAAAATGCAAATTACTATTTTGTAGGAAATTTTATCAGCTTTAATTTTAGTAAAAAGGTAAAAATTGATAGGAGTAACTGTTTTCGAGATATAAGCAAGAAACCAAAAAACTGTTACCTTAATTAAGCGCTTGCATATAAGCAAATTTAGTACTAAAAACAACTCTGAAGACTTTGGTGACTTTTATGTTTTCTCCTTTTTCCTCAACTAAAGTGTTAGACCCAATTAATTTAGTTTAATATCGGTTTTTCAAACATTTTATTTTAAAGCAAATTTTTGTTAAAGATTATTTATATCCAACTCTATAACTCGCTTATGGTTGGTCCTACAAGAAAATGCAAATAATTATTTTGTAGGAAATTTTATCAGCTTTAATTTTGAAAAAAAGATAAAAATTGATAGGAGTAACAGTTTTCGAGATATAAGCAAAAAACAAAAAAACTGTTACCTTAATTAAGCGCTTGCATATAAGCAAATTTAGTACTACTAGTATTGTTATTATAAATGGTATTGTTATTAATATGACGACTAAAGACAACTCTAAGACTTTTGTGACTTTTATGTCTCCTCCTTTTTCCTCTACTAAAGTGTTAGACACAATTAATTTAGTTTAATTTCAGTTTTTCAAACATTTTATTTTAAAGCTAATTTTTGTTAAATATTAAAAACTATAAAATGGCTTAGATTGCCTAAAAACACAGATCGCACATGATCTTTTGCATAGAAATGAGAAAACGCTCATGTAACACACAAAATAAGCTCCATTTTTCCTTATTAAAAGTATTATTATTATTATTACTTTTGTTACTATTACTATTATTATTATTATTATAATTATTATTATTATTATTAACTTTTGTATAGTAAATGTTTTTATACCAGTTTTAAAATGAGTTATTAATTTTAGACAATTTCTTGCCTAAAAACACAGATCACAGATGATTTCTTGCATAGAAATGAGAAAACACTCATATAACACACAAAATAAGCTTCATTTTTGCTTAGAAAACTAAGCTTACTTTTATTACTATTATTGTTATTATTATTATTATTATTATTATTATTATTATTATTATTATTATTGTTATTATTATTATTATTATTATTATTATTATTATTATTATTATTATAATTATTATTATTAAAAACCGATTATAACTTTTGTATAGTATTGTTTTTATACCAGTTTTAAAATGAGTGATTAATTTTAGCCAATTTCTTGTCTAAAAACTATAAAATGGCTTAGATTGCCTTAAAACACAGATCACACATGATCTTTTGCATAGAAATGAGAAAACGCTCATATAACACACAAAATAAGCTTTATTTTTGCTTAGAAAACTAAGCTTACTTTTATTACTATTATTGTAAATGAAACTCGGAATTCACCCAAAAACTAATTTATTAGCAAATTAGATTCAACAACGACATTGACACTTCCACAGTGTCCTTCCAACTAACTAGGCGTTGCCCGTACGCGCCTCACGCGTCATCATTTCCCGCCAATTTCACCAGCAGCGCCCCCTTCACTTAACAGTCGGCCACGCTTCCGTGTTCCACGTCCTCGGGGAACCACCGGTGTTTCTAAAACAAGTAATTAACCAATACCATGTATCCGAGCCGTAGTATACATCTACAGCCCGAGTCCCACTTAAGAACTATTTATAAACAACCTGAAAATAATCATAATCGTGTTTCTCACGTTGAGAATGAATCTGAAAATAATCATAATCGTGTTTCTCACGTTGAGAATGAATCTGAAAATAACCATAATCGTGTTTCTCACGTTGAGAATTAATTAAGAACAACAATAAGAACACCAACAACAACAACAATAAGAACACCAACAACAACAACAATAAGAACACCAACACCAACAAGATCAGTAACCTCAAGAATAAGTAGAAGAACAATAACAAGAACAAGAACAATAACAACAATAACAAATCATTAACTCATGAGTTTCAACGTAAAGCGCTTAAAAACAACATTTGGGCCCAAAATCGTGAGTTCACGTTGAACTTCACTCAGCTTCACAGCGAACTCAGTCATTCGTCACTGACATCGCCTATTGTTTCGTCTCCACTCGTCGTGGCGACAACGTAATGTCTCAATTTGTCCACTGAGTGAACACCCTCATATCGTTTTTGGGAACGCGTCGCCCCCGGCATGTCCGTCACGACATACCTATCGTAGTCGAGCACTTTCTGAATTCGGTACGGTCCCGAATATTTAGGTAACAGCTTCCGACTTTTGCCCTCGTTTGAAGCTCGCGTGGTGCGTACCAACACGAGATCACCTGCATTAAATCTCTTTGGGGCACAGCGTCGCTTGTCATAACGCTCTTTTTGCTTCTGCTGTTCCTTTTCGACACGCTGAGCAACGTCTGCTCGTGTCCGTGGCAAATCACCATCATGAACACCCTCTGTCACCACGTTGGTGAGGATTGAGTCATTAGCATGTCGAGGTGTATACCCCAACAACAATTCGTATGGACTTTTGCCCGTAGTCGAATTCGGCGTAGAATTAATACCCCAACTAATTCTACTCACAAAGTCATCCCATTTCTCTTCTTCTCTCGAGCTAGCAGCAAGCTGAGATAAAATCGTACGATTCAATCGCTCCACCTGGCCGTTAGCCCGTGGTGTAGCAGTCGCGGTTAGTACTAATTTAACGTTTAAATCGGTACAATGTGTCTTAAACTTTTTGCTAGAAAAACAAGCCCCACGATCGGCTATTATACGTTTAGGTACACCAAACATTCCTGTAAGAGAAGCTAAAAATGATAAAACAGGGCCCACCTTAGTATTAGGCACGGCCCTGAGAAAGACAAATTTAGTAAATGCATCGATAATAGCTAAAAGATAAGAATTATGTGATTTGCTCTTTACAAATGGTCCCAAATGATCCATGTGCAATGTGTCCAATGGTTGCGAATTCTTAGGTATGGGATTCAAAAATCCTGGCTGCTTTCCTCCGGCTTCCTTATTGTAGAGACACTCCAAGCAGCTAGAAATATATTTATGAACATACCTCCGCATTGAAGGAAACCAATAAGATTTCGACACAGATGCCAAAGTTTTCTCATTCGATAAATGGCCAATTCCATCGTGGTGTGCTAATAAAATCTGGCGTCTTACCGCTTTTGGTACGACCCATTTTAATCCTGACTCAGTCTGTTTGAATACTCGACCATCTTTTAGTTTATACTCTTTGTGAATGGCACGCTCTTCAGCGTTCGTCGGTGATTTTTCCAATATTTCTTTCAACAATGCGCATCTCGCATCCTTCATTTGAACAGCTAAAATCCAATCATCATCGTTAACATTAATATGCAAGACTTCCACTGAAGGCTCCGAAGGATCTAATACCGGATTTCTACTCAAAGCGTCAACGTGACTCATTTTACTGCCAGGTCTGTATTCTACAGTAAAGTCGAACTCAGAAGTCAACAACCACCATCTCCCAATTCGTGGAATCAAATCTCTCTTGGTAAGGGTTGTTCGTAAAGCATTACAGTCTGTGATCACCTTGAATTGAAGCCCCAACAAGTATACTCGATAATGTTTGAGAGAACAGACCACCGCTAGCGTTTCTAGCTCGTACGAGTGGTACCTTTGTTCCTCTTTGGTCGTCTGTCGGCTGAAAAACATAACTGGACGCAAAGATCCATCACCTTGTCGTTGCAACAGAATGCCACCAATTCCAACTTTAGAAGCGTCAGTGTGTAACTCCGTTTCAGCTTCCGCGTCGTAAATTGCAAGAACTGGTCTGCTCGTCAAGATGTCTTTTAAAGTCTGAAAAGCCCGCTCTTGTGCTTCTTCCCAAACAAATGCACTGCCTTTCTTTAGGAGACTCGTCAAACTGTTTGCTATTGTTGCGTAATCTTTCACGTACTTTCGAAAGTACCCACACAAACCTAAGAATTGCCTAAGTTTGTGTACGTCTGTTGGTTTGGGAAAGGCTGTCACCGCTTTGATTTTTGTCTCGCCTGGCTTAATGCCTTCCGCACTGATCTCATGCCCTAAATACTCTATTTGACTTCCAAAAAAGCAACATTTACTCAGCTTTAGAGTCAATCCGAACTGTCGAAGCAATTGAAACACCGTTCGTAAATTGTTAAGACCTGTTTCAAAGTCTTTGGAAGGTATCAGAAGATCATCTATGTAACAAAAAGCGGTCTGAAACCGTAATGGACCCAACACCTTATTCATAGCTCGCTGAAACACTGCCGGAGCGTTGGCTAGACCAAAAGGCATGCGGACAAACTCGTAATGCCCATCAGGCGTAACAAATGCTGTCTTTGGAATCGATTCGGTGGCCATTGGGATCTGATAGTACCCACTCGCGAGATCTAGTGTGGTGAAAAACTTTGCACCGTTTAGTTTATCCAAATGTTCGTCTACTCGTGGTAACGGAAAGCGATCTTTGATTGTTTTCGAATTTAATTGCCGATAGTCAACACACATACGGTATTGCCCATCTTTCTTCCGCACCAACAGTATGGGACTCGAATATGGCGAGTCTGATTCTCGTATGACTCCGCTACCTAACAAGTCATTTACTATATCTCGAACAATTCTTCTTTCGTGATACGATAACCGATAAGGACGATAAATTACAGGTTTATCATCAGTCAAAGTTAGCTTCATTTCTGCCGCAGTTGTGGCACCTATTTCCACTACATTTCGTGCAAAACAATCTCGAAATTCGTTAACGAGTTGTAACAATTGCTCGAACTGAGCCGGGTCTAGATTCTTATTGACTTGTGTAAGAAGTTCCCACCGTTGAAAACTCTTTACCTCAATCTTCCCCATAGAAAAGACACTCACCGTCGTAGCTGTCCTTTCCTGCTCGCAAGGCTCAGCTCTCGCAACGATTTGCGCCTTTCGATAGACCAGATCTTGGTGCGATAGATTGCGAACGGTCACTAGGCCTCCATCACATGTGACACACCGATGAACAACGTGTTCGAACCCTGGTCTCGGACGTTGACACCCTTCAACGTAATAAGCTCCTTTCCACCCATCGTCTTTTGCCTTGATTCGTATGCAACCAATGGATTGAGGAGGGATCACTGTTTCCTCTTCCGCCCAAAGTGCAACTTTTCGTGTCGGAAGTTGGCCTAGAAATGCTTGGATCGATTCGTTGTTTCCGTCAACTACTCTCACAGCTTCCTCATTTGCTATAATCGTATTAGCACCCGCATTCAGGAAGGTCTGTCCCACTATGACAGGCACACGTTGTGCACTGTCTTCGACGATCAAAGCTTTTACGTTTGCCTTGACAAGATCCACTTCTAGCTCTACTTCGACTCCCCCATGCACTTTGGTGATTCCCTGGCCATAACCACGAATCAAATGTAAACTTGGCTGCCACATCAGTCCCAATTCTCCAGCAACACTTTGCTTGACAAGGACCGGTTCAGCTCCTGAGTCAATGTAAGCTCGCGTCGGCTTACCATTGACCTTAATGTCTATGTAATAATTCTTATTATTACTTGCGTCAGCTACACTTGTCGTTAGTGCCTGCTTAGACATGTTTTCTTTTACTACGTTACCACGTTGGCACTCAGCATCCACATGTCCAATGCGACCACATTTCTTGCACTCAATTTTTGGTTTCGGGCACTTTGTCGCAACATGTCCTCGATTACGACAATTGTAACACCGAACTGACGAATACAGTTTTTGTGCTTCGACTCGACTTGGAAGGAACCTCCTCCTTTCCCGAGGCGCCTGCTTTGCGAGCGTATCCCGCTTGTCACCTTCGGATCTCAGAGTCGACAAATACTCAGCGTACAAGCTTTCGGGTGTAACGTAACGCCCTGCTCTAGCCCCATTTCTGAGAGTCACGTCAGTGATTCCATCAATAAGACAGGAGACTGCATTTGTTCCTGTTATGTCACAAGCCTGCAACAGATTTAATTTCCCAAAATAATATTGTGCCCAGGTTTCACCATCTTCCTTCACCCTATTCACTAGCTTACGAAGTGTGGAAGCATAATCGTGGTGATCGGGGAAGGTGGCTTGTAACAAACGTTTCCATTCATCCCAGCTCCGGTCGTATGCTGAGGGATCGAGATTGTCGTACCACTCCTTGGCCAACCCCTTGAGTCGACTTATCATGCCGTAAATCGTTGTACGTTCGTCCCAACCGTTCACGAGAGCCAACTGGTCAATTTTATGCAACCACTTAGTGGTACTAAAATTGGGGTTTCCTGGAGCGAATTCAGGAATCAGGTCACTTTTAATGCCAACTTGTCCTGATGTGTGCTCAAAATTGCGGTTTAGCAAACGTCGATTCAAGTTTTCCACAAGTTGCTCAAGTCTCGCGATTCTAGCGGACTCGGCCGAAACTGGGGGTGAATTTACTGTAGTGGAGACCCCAGGCGCGGACCTTTTCGGCCGTGGCTCATCGTCACTTGAGTCCGAGTCGTCCGAGTCCACATTTCCTCGGTACCTGTGACGCCCCATTGCGAAAATCTCACCAGAAAACTTTTCGCGCCTTTTGAGCCACACCCAAATGAAAATTGACAGCGTGTGGTTGCGTAACTCCTAGAACTCGTCAGAAATCAGAAAAACCAGATAAATTCGGCTAGCACCCGATTGATTTGTTCGATTTCAAGTCGTAAAACACAATTTTGTTACGAATGAAACGGTACAGATTCCCAAAACTTCAATTTTTGGCCCTTGCCTTGGCGACCCACAAATTCCTCACAAAATCACCACAATTCACCACTCTCTATCGGAAACGATTATTTGAGCAATATCCTACCGCTGCTCTGTAAATGAAACTCGGAATTCACCCAAAAACTAATTTATTAGCAAATTAGATTCAACAACGACATTGACACTTCCACAGTGTCCTTCCAACTAACTAGGCGTTGCCCGTACGCGCCTCACGCGTCATCATTTCCCGCCAATTTCACCAGCAGCGCCCCCTTCACTTAACATTATTATTATTATTATTATTATTATTATTATTGTTACTATTATTATTATTATTATTATTATTATTAATATTATTATTATTATTATTAATATTATTATTATTATTATTATTATTATTATTATTAACTTTTGTATAGTAAATGTTTTTATACCAGTTTTGAATTGAGTTATTAATTTTAGACAATTTCTTGCCTAAAAACACAGATCACAGATGATTTCTTGCATAGAAATGAGAAAACGCTCATATAACACACAAAATAAGCTTCATTTTTGCTTAGAAAACTAAGCTTACTTTTATTACTATTATTTTTATTATTATTATTATTATTATTATTATTAAAAACTTATATTAAACAGACAGAAAACGTCGTATTCTGACACAAAAAAACGAATTACGTTATAGACTTGACGAGAACGGCGTATCTCGGACTCTTATAGGACTCTTATAGGGTCAAAAAGTATCAGTTTGGATTGAAACAAATTGTCACAGTTTGGATTAAAACCAATGATTTTCGTTTATTCATTGTTACAAACAAGAAACCTTACATCAAAGAAACTGAAAACCTCTTATTCAGGCCCAGAAAATCAAATTACGTTTCAGTCTAGACACAAATTGCTTATTTTAGACGATTCTTTCTTTTGAACACGAAAACTTACATTAAAAAGATTAAAAACGTCTTATTCTGGCTCAAAACTGCAAATTATGTATTACTTTGGATAAAAGCAGTTTATCCTGATTACTCCTTTGCTTAGAATAGAGCAAACTTGTATAAAACTTAATGAAAACTTTAAATTTCGTCTCAAAAAAATAATTTACGTTATAGTTTTGACCAGAACTGTTAATTTCAAACGATTTTATGTCTCCAAACGAGAAAACTTTCACTAAACAAATGCCAAACGTCTTAGTTCGTTTTATAAAAGCGACTTATGATACAGTTTAAACAAAAACAAATTATTTTCGTTGTAGTTGTGTTAAAATAATTTATTTCGAATGATTCAATGGAGCGAAACGAGTAAACTTTTATAGGACAGATGCAAAATACCATATTACCACATAAATCGTTATTTTAAAGCAAAGTATTAGCTTTTGCACTTGTTCAATTAAAGTTTGCTTACTTCGAAGTATGTAATCGTCCGGAATATTTTTTTTTTGTCAAAACTATAACGTAATTTGTTCTTTTGAGCTTGAATATAAAGTTTTCATTACGTTTTATAGGTTTTATAGTAGTTTACTCTACTCTAAGCATAGAATCAAACAGAGTAATCCGCTTTTGTTAAAACTGATACATAATTTGCTCTTATTTTCGAGAATAAGACGTTTTCAATATGCTTGATAAAATTTTTCTTGTTTATAGCAAGGAATCGTTTAAAATAAGCTGTATTTGCTTAAACTGATACGTAATTCGATATTTATGCATGGATACGAAGTTTTCAGTTTCTTTGACGTGAAATTTCTTGTTGGAAAAGGTAATACTTTGCTTTAAAACAACGCTTTATATGGTAATATGTAGTTTTGCATCTGCCCCATAAAAGTTCATTAGTTTCGAATCATAAATTCGTTTGAAATAAACAGTGCTGGTCAAAACTATAACGTAAATTATTTCTTTGAGACGAAATTTAAAGTTTTCATTAAGTTTTATACAAGTTTGCTCTATTCTAAGCAAAGGAGTAATCAGGATAAATTGCTTTTATCTAGAGTAATATATAATTTGCAGTTTTCAGCCAGAATAAGACGTTTTTAATCTTTTTAATGTAAGTTTTCGTGTTCAAAACAAAGGATCGTCTAACATAAGCAGTTTTTGTCCAGACTGAAACGTAATTCGAATTTCTGTGCCTGAATAAGGGGTTTTCAGTTTCTTTGATGTAAGGTTTCTTGTTTGTAACAATGAATTAACAAAAATAATTGGTTTTTATCCAAACTGTGGCATAAATCAGCTTTAAGACTATAACGCAAATCTTTTGTTTTGTGTTAAAATAAGACGTTTTTAGTCAGTTTGATGTAAGTTTTCTTGTTGAATGCAAAATATTGTCGAAAATCAACCGTTTTTGTCTAACTGATACAAAATTTGGTGGTTTGTGTCCGAATACAAAGTTTTCAGATTCTTTAATGTTAGGTTTGCTGCTTCTAACAAAGAATCAACGAAAATATTTTGTTTTAATACAAACTGCAATATAAAATGTCTTTATAGGACAAAACATGATGTTTGGCATCTGTTTAATAAAAATTTACTCGTTTGGAAGCATAGAATCATTCCAAATAAGGTATTCTCGTCAAAACTATAATGTAATTAGTATTTTGTGTTAGAATACAGCGTTTTTGTTAGTTTTTTTAATAATTTTGTCTATTTTAGGAAATGAAACGAATAGGATTAGCTGCCTTTATCCAAAGTGATACATAAATTGCTCTTTTATGCCAGATTAATACGTTTTTAGTCTGTTCGATGTAAGTTTTCTTGTTCAAAGCAAAAGATCGTCTAAAATAAGCCGTTTTTGTTTGAACTGATAAACAATTCAGACCGAGAGTCAACAAAAATAATTTGTTTTAATCAAAACTGATACTTTTTGACCCTATAAGAGTCCTATAAGAGTCCGAGACACGCCGTTCTCGTCAAGTCTATAGCGTAATTCGTTTTTTTGTGTCAGAATACGACGTTTTCTGTCTGTTTAATATAAGTTTTTAATAATAATAATAATAATAATAATAATAATAATTACAATAATAATAATAATAATAATAATAATAATAATAATAATAATAATAATAATAATAATAATAATAATAATAATAATAATAATAATAATAATAATAATAATAATAATAATAATAGTAATAATAATAATAATAATAATAAAAATAATAATAATAGTAATAAAAGTAAGCTTAGTTTTCTAAGCAAAAATGAAGCTTATTTTGTGTGTTATATGAGCGTTTTCTCATTTCTATGCAAGAGATCATCTGTGATCTGTGTTTTTAGGCAAGAAATTTTCTAAAATTAATAACTCATTTTAAATCTGGTATAAAAACATTTACTATACAAAAGTTATAATCGGTTTTTAATAATAATAATAATAATAATAATAATAATAATAATAATAATAATAATAATAATAATAATAATAATAATAGTAATAATAATAAAAATAATAGTAATAATAATAATAAAAATAATAATAATAGTAGTAATAAAAGTAAGCTTAGTTTTCTAAGCAAAAATGAAGCTTATTTTGTGTTATATGAGCGTTTTCTCATTTCTATGCAAAAGATCATGTGTGATCTGTGTTTTTAGGCAATCTAAGCCATTTTATAGTTTTTAGGCAAGAAATTGGCTAAAATTAATCACTCATTTTAAAACTGGTATAAAAACAATACTATACAAAAGTTATAATCGGTTTTTAATAATAATAATAATAATAATAATAATAATAATAATAATAATAACAATAATAATAATAATAATAATAATAATAATAACAATAATATTAATAAAAATAATAATAATGGTAATAAAAGTAAGCTTAGTTTTCTAAGCAAAAATGAAGCTTATTTTGTGTGTTATATGAGTGTTTTATCATTTCTATGCAAGAAATCATCTGTGATCTGTATTTTTAGGCAAGATCATGTCTAAAATTAATAACTCATTTTAAAACTGGTATAAAAACATTTACTATACAAAAGTTAATAATAATAATAATAACAATAATAATAATATTAATAATAATAATAATAATAATAGTAATAGTAACAAAAGTAATAATAATAATAGTACTTTTAATAAGGAAAAATGGAGCTTATTTTGTGTGTTACATGAGCGTTTTCTCATTTCTATGCAAAAGATCATGTGTGATCTGTGTTTTTAGGCAATCTAAGCCATTTTATAGTTTTTAGGCAAGAAATTGGCTAAAATTAATCACTCATTTTAAAACTGGTATAAAAACAATACTATACAAAAGTTATAATCGGTTTTTAATAATAATAATAATAATAATAATAATAATAATAATAATAATAATAATAATAATAACAATAATAATAATAATAATAATAATAACAATAATATTAATAAAAATAATAATAATGGTAATAAAAGTAAGCTTAGTTTTCTAAGCAAAAATGAAGCTTATTTTGTGTGTTATATGAGTGTTTTATCATTTCTATGCAAGAAATCATCTGTGATCTGTATTTTTAGGCAAGAACATGTCTAAAATTAATAACTCATTTTAAAACTGGTATAAAAACATTTACTATACAAAAGTTAATAATAATAATAATAATAATAATAATAATATTAATAATAATAATAATAATAATAGTAATAGTAACAAAAGTAATAATAATAATAGTACTTTTAATAAGGAAAAATGGAGCTTATTTTGTGTGTTACATGAGCGTTTTCTCATTTCTATGCAAAAGATCATGTGTGATCTGTGTTTTTAGGCAATCTAAGCCATTTTATAGTTTTTAATATTTAACAAAAATTAGCTTTAAAATAAAATGTTTGAAAAATTGAAATTAAACTAAATTAATTGTGTCTAACACTTTAGTAGAGGAAAAAGGAGGAGACATAAAAGTCACTAAAGTCTAAGAGTTGTCTTTAGTCGTCATATGAATAACAATAACATTTATAATAACAATACTAGTAGTACTAAATTTGCTTATATGCAAGCGCTTAATTAAGGTAACAGTTTTTTTGTTTTTTGCTTATATCTCGAAAACAGTTACTCCTATCAATTTTTACTTTTTCACCAAAATTAAAGGTGATAAAATTTCCTACAAAATAGTTATTTGCATTTTTCATGTAGAACTAACCATAAGCGAGATATAAGGTAAACAATTAATAATTAAAAAAAAGTGTTTTAACAGAAAATGTCTTGTGATTTAAAATACACTTAATTTATTGGGTCCAATACTTTATTAGAAGAAAAAGAAGGTGACATAAAAGTCACTGAAGTCTTCAGAGTCGCTTTTAAATGCTGCATTTTTGTCTTCGTCTCAAACATTGAAAACTGAATTACATTTTTTTTCAGTAACAGTTACAGTTTTCTTATTGGTTTTTTGCTTATATCTCGAAAACAGTTACTCCTATCAAATTTTATCTTTTTTTCAAAATTAAAGCTGATAAAATTTCCAACAAAATAGTTATTTACATTTTTCTTGTAGGACCAAGCATAAACGAGTTATAGAGTTGGATATAAATAATATTTAACAAAAATTTGCTTTAAAATAAAATGCTTGAAAAACCGGAATTAAACTAAATTAACTGTGTCTAACACTTTAGTAGAGGAAAAAGGAGAAGACATAAAAGTCACTAAATGTTTCAGAGTCGTCTTTAGTCGTCGTATTAATAACAATAACATTAATAATAATAATACTAATAGTACTAAATTTGCTTATATGCAAACGCTTAATTAAGGTAACAGTTTTTTGGTTTCTTGCTTGTATCTCGAAAACAGTTACTCCTTTCAATTTTTATCTTTTTTTCAAAATTAAAGCTGATAAAATTTCCTACAAAATAGTTACTTACATTTTTCTTGTAGGACCAAGCATAAACGAGTTATAGAGTTGGATATAAATAATATTTAACAAAAATTTGCTTTAAAATAAAATATTTGAAAAACCGATATTAAACTAAATTAATTGGGTCTAACACTTTAGTTGAGGAAAAAGGAGAAGACATAAAAGTCACTAAATGTTTCAGAGTCGTCTTTAGTCGTCATATTAATAACAATAACATTAATAATAATAATAATAATATTACTAAATTTGTTTATATGCAAGCGCTTAATTAAGGTAACAGTTTCTTGCTTATATCTCGAAAACAGTTACTCCTATCAATTTTTACTTTTTCACCAAAGTTAAAGGTGATAAAATTTCCTACAAAATAGTTATTTGCATTTTTCATGTAGAACTAACCATAAGCGAGATATAAGTTTGAAAATAATTAATAATTAAAAAAAAGTGTTTTAACAGAAAATGTCTTGTGATTTATAATACACTTAATGTATTGGGTCCAATAATTTATTAGAAGAAAAAGGAGGTGACATAAAAGTCACTGAAGTTTTCAGAGTCGTTTTTAAATGCTGCATTTTTGTCGTCGTCTCAAACATTGAAAACTGAATTACATTTTTGTTCAGTAACAGTTACAGTTTTCTTATTGGTTTTTTGCTTATATCTCGAAAACAGTTACTCCTATCAAATTTTATTTTTCTTTCACAAATAAAGCTGATAAAATTTCCAACAAAATAGTTATTTGCACCTCCTTTTTCTTCTAATTAAGTATTGGACCCAATAAATTAAGTGTATTTTAAATCACAAGACATTTTCTGTTAAAACACATTTTTTTTTAATTATTAATTATTTTCAAACTTATATCTCGCTTATGGTTTGTTCTACATGAAAAATGCAAATAACTATTTTGCAGGAAATTTTATCATCTTTAATTTTGGTGAAAAGGTAAAAATTGATAGGAGTAACTGTTTTCGAGATATAAGCAAGAAACCAAAAAACTATTACCTTAATTCAGCGTTTGCATATAAGCAAATTTAGTACTATTAGTTTTATTATTATTATTAATGTTATTGTTATTAATATGACCACTAAAGACGATTCTGAAATCTTTATAGACTTTTATGTCTTCTCCTTTTTCCTCCACTAAAGTCTTAGACACAATTAATTTAGTTTAATTTCAGTTTTTCAAACATTTTATTTTAAAGCAAATTTTTGTTAGATATTATTTATATTCATCTCTATAACTCGCTTATGCTTGGTCCTACAAGAAAAATGCAAATAATTACTTTGTTGGAAATTTTATCAGCTTTAATTTTGAAAGAAAGATAAAATTTGATAGGTGTAACTGTTTTCGAGATATAAGCAAAAAACCAATAAGAAAACTGTAACTGTTACTGAACAAAAATGTAATTCAGTTTTCAATGTTTGAGAGGAAGACGAAAATGCAGCATTTAAAAACGACTCTGAAGACTTCAGAGACTTTTATGTCACCTCCTTTTTCTTCTAATAAAGTATTGGACCCAATAAATTAAGTGTATTATAAATCACAAGACATTTTCTGTTAAAACACTTGTTTTTAATTATTAATTATTTTCAAACTTATATCTCGCTTATGGTTAGTTCTACATGAAAAATGCAAATAACTATTTTGTAGGAAATTTTATCACCTTTAATTTTAGTGAAAAAGTAAAAATTGATAGGAGTAACTCTTTTCGAGATATAAGCAAAAAACAAAAAAACTGTTACCCTAATTAAGCGCTTGCATATAAGCAAATTTAGTACTACTAGTATCGTTATTATAAATGTTATTGTTATTAATATGACGACTAAAGACAACTCTAAGACTTTAGTGACTTTTATGTCTCCTCCTTTTTCCTCTACTAAAGTGTTAGACACAATTAATTTAGTTTAATTTCAGTTTTTCAATCATTTTATTTTAAAGCAAATTTTTGTTAAATATTAAAAACTATAAAATGGCTTAGATTGCCTAAAAACACACATCACACATGATCTTTTGCATAGAAATGAGAAAACGCTCATGTAACACACAAAATAAGCTCCATTTTTCCTTCTTAAAAGTATTATTATTAATATTACTTTAGTTACTATTACTATTATTATTATTATTATTATTATTATTATTATTATTGTTATTATTATTATTATTATTATTAATTTTTGTATAGTAAATGTTTTTATACCAGTTTTAAAATGAGTTATTAATTTTAGACAATTTCTTGTCTAAAAACACAGTTTTCAGATGATTTCTTGCATAGAAATGAGAAAACACTCATATAACACCCAAAATAAGCTTCATTTTTGCTTAGAAAACTAAGCTTACTTTTATTACTATTATTATTATTTTCATTATTATTATTGTTATTATTTTTATTAATATTATTATTATTATTATTATTATTATTATTATTATTATTATTATTATTATTATTATTATTATTATTATTATTATTATTATTATTATTATTATTATTATTAAAAACCGATTATAACTTTTGTATAGTATTGTTTTTATACCAGTTTTAAAATGAGTGATTAATTTTAACCAATTTCTTGCCTAAAAACTATAAAATGGCTAAGATTGCCTAAAAACACTGATCACACATGATCTTTTGCACAGAAATGAGAAAACGCTCATATAACACAAAATAAGCTTCATTTTTGCTTAGAAAACTAAGCTTACTTTTATTACTACTATTATTATTATTTTTATTATTGTTATTATTATTATTACTATTATTATTATTATTATTATTATTATTATTATTATTATTATTATTATTATTATTATTATTATTATTATTATTATTATTATTATTATTATTATTATTATTATTATTATTAATATTATTATTATTAAAAACCGATTATAACTTTTGTATAGTAAATGTTTTTATACCAGTTTTAAAATGAGTTATTAGTTTTAGACAATTTCTTGCCTAAAAACACAGATTACAGATGATCTCTTACATAGAAATAAGAAAACGCTCAGATAACACAAAATAAGCTTCATTTTTGCTTAGAAAACTAAGCTTACTTTTATTACTATTATTATTTTTGTTATTATTATTATTATTACTATTATTAGTATTATTATTTTTATTATTATTATTATTATTATTATTATTATTATTATTATTATTATTATTATTATTATTATTATTATTATTAACTTTTGTATAGTAAATGTTTTTATACCAGTTTTAAAATGAGTTATTAATTTTAGACAATTTCTTGCCTAAAAACACAGATCACAGATGATTTCTTGCATAGAAATGAGAAAACGCTCATATAACACAAAATAAGCTTCATTTTTGCTTAGAAAACTAAGCTTACTTTTATTACTATTATTATTTTTGTTATTATTATTATTATTACTATTATTAGTATTATTATTTTTATTATTATTATTATTATTATTATTATTATTATTATTATTAATATTGTTATTATTATTATTATTATTATTATTAAAAACTTATATTAAACAGACAGAAAACGTCGTATTCTGACACAAAAAAACGAATTACGTTATAGACTTGACGAGAACGGCGTATCTCGGACTCTTATAGGACTCTTATAGGGTCAAAAAGTATCAGTTTGGATTAAAATAAATTATTTTTGTTGACTCTCAGTCTGAATTGTTCACCAGTTCAAACAAAAACGGCTTATTTTAGACGATCTTTTGCTTTAAACAAGAAAACTTACATCGAATATACTAAAAACGTATTAATCTGGCATAAAAGAGCAATTTATGTATCACTTTGGATAAAGGCAGCTAATCCTTTTCGTTTCATTGCCTAAAATAGACAAAATTGTTAAAAAATCTAACAAAAACGCTGTATTCTAGCACAAAATACTAATTACATTATAGTTTCGACGAGAATAGCTTATTTGGAATGATTCTATGCTTCCAATCGAGTAAGTTTTTATTAAACAGATGCCAAACATCATGTTTTGTCCTATGAAGACATTTCATATTGCAGTTTGTATTAAAACAAAATATTTTCGTTGATTCTTTGTTAGAAGCAGCAAACCTAACATTAAAGAATCTGAAAACTTTGTATTCGGACACAAACCACCGAATTTTGTATCAGTTTAGGCAAAAACGGTTGATTTTCGACAATATTTTGCTTTGAACAAGAAAACTTATATCAAACTGACTAAAAACGACTTATTTTAACACAAAACAAAAGATTTGCGTTATAGTCTTAAAGCTGATTCATGCCACAGTTTGGATAAAAACCAAATATTTTTGTTAATTCATTGTTACAAACAAGAAACCTTACATCAATGAAACTGAAAACCCCTTATTCAGGCACAGAAATTCGAATTACGTTTCAGTCTGGACAAAAACTGCTTATTTTAGACGATCTTTTGTCTTGAACACGAAAACTTACATTAATAAGATTAAAAACGTCTTATTCTGACTGAAAACTGCAAATTATATATTACTCTAGATAAAAGCAATTTATCCTGATTACTCCTTTACTTAGAATAGAGTAAACTTGTATAAAACTTAATGAAAACTTTAAATTTCGTCTCAAAGAAATAATTTACGTTATAGTTTTGACCAGCACTGTTTATTTCAAACGAATTTATGATTCGAAACTAATGAACTTTTATGGGGCAGATGCAAAACCACATATTACCATATAAAGCGTTGTTTTAAAGCAAAGTATTACCTTTTGCAACAAGAAATTTCACGTCAAAGAAACTGAAAACTTCGTATCCATGCATAAATATCGAATTACGTATCAGTTTAAGCAAATACAGCTTATTTTAAACGATTCCTTGCTATAAACAAGAAAAATTTTATCAAGCATATTGAAAACGTCTTATTCTCGAAAATAAGAGCAAATTATGTATCAGTTTTAACAAAAGCGGATTACTCTGTTTGATTCTATGCTTAGAGTAGAGTAAACTACTATAAAACGTAATGAAAACTCTATATTCAAGCTCAAAAAAACAAATTACGTTATAGTTTTGGCAAAAAAAAATATTTCGGACGATTACATACTTCGAAGTAAGCAAACTTTAATTGAACAAGTGCAAAAGCTAATACTTTGCTTTAAAATAACGATTTATGTGGTAATATGGTATTTTGCATCTGTCCTATAAAAGTTTACTCGTTTCGCTCCATTGAATCATTCGAAATAAATTATTTTGACACAACAACAACGAAAATAATTTGTTTTTGTTTAAACTGTAACATAAGTCGCTTTTATAAAACGAACTAAGACGTTTGGCATCTGTTTAGTGAAAGTTTAGTGAAGCAAAAATGAAGCTTATTTTGTGTGTTATATGAGCGTTTTCTCATTTCCATGCAAGAAATCATCTGTGATCTGTGTTTTTAGGCAAGAAATTGTCTAAAATTAATAACTCATTTTAAAACTGGTATAAAAACATTTACTATACAAAAGTTAATAATAATAATAATAATAATAATATAAATAATAATAATAATAATAATAATAATAATAATAATAATAATAATAATAATAATAATAATAATAATAATAAAAATAATAATAATAATAAAAATAATAATAGTAATAAAAGTAAGCTTAGTTTTCTAAGCAAAAATGAAGCTTATTTTGTGTTATCTGAGCGTTTTCTCATTTCTATGCAAGAGATCATCTGTGATCTGTGTTTTTAGGCAAGAAATTGTCTAAAATTAATAACTCATTTTAAAACTGGTATAAAAACATTTACTATACAAAAGTTATAATCGGTTTTTAATAATAATAATAATAATAATAATAGTAATAATAATAATAAAAATAATAGTAATAATAATAATATTAATAAAAATAATAATAGTAGTAATAAATGCAAGCTAGGTTTTCTAAGCAAAAATGAAGCTTATTTTGTGTTATATGAGCGTTTTCTCATTTCTATGCAAAAGATAATGTGTGATCTGTGTTTTTAGGCAATCTAATCCATTTTATAGTTTTTAGGCAAGAAATTGGCTAAAATTATTAACTCATTTTAAAACTGGTATAAAAACATTTACTATACAAAAGTTATAATCGATTTTTAATAATAATAATAATAATAATAATAATAGTAATAATAATAAAAATAATAGTAATAATAATAATATTAATAAAAATAATAATAATAGTAGTAATAAAAGCAAGCTAGGTTTTCTAAGCAAAAATGAAGCTTATTTTGTGTTATATGAGCGTTTTCTCATTTCTATGCAAAAGATAATGTGTGATCTGTGTTTTTAGGCAATCTAAGCCATTTTACAGTTTTTAGGCAAGAAATTGGCTAAAATTAATCACTCGTTTTAAAACTGGTATAAAAACAATACTATACAAAAGTTATAATCGGTTTTTAATAATAATAATTATAATAATAATAATAATAATAATAATAATAATAATAATAATAATATTAATAAAAATAATAATAATAGTAATAAATGTAAGCTTAGTTTTCTAAGCAAAAATGAAGCTTTTTTTGTGTGTTATATGAGTGTTTTCTCATTTCTATGCAAGAAATCATCTGTGATCTGTGTTTTTAGGCAAAAAATTGTCTAAAATTTATAACTCATTTTAAAACTGGTATAAAAACATTTACTATACAAAAGTTAATAATAATAATAATAATAATAATAATAATAATATTAATAATAATAATAATAATAGTAATAGTAACAAAAGTAATAATAATAATACTTTTAATAAGGAAAAATGGAGCTTATTTTGTGTGTTACATGAGCGTTTTCTCATTTCTATGCAAAAGATCATGTGTGATCTGTGTTTTTAGGCAATCTAAGCCATTTTATAGTTTTTAATATTTAACAAAAATTAGCTTTAAAATAAAATGTTTGAAAAACTGAAATTAAACTAAATTAATTGTGTCTAACACTTTAGTAGAGGAAAAAGGAAGAGACATAAAAGTCACAAAAGTCTTAGAGTTGTCTTTAGTCGTCATATTAATAACAATAACATTTATAATAACAATACTAGTAGTACTAAATTTGCTTATATGCAAGCGCATAATTAAGGTAACAGTTTTTTTGTTTGTTGCTTATATCTCGAAAACAGTTACTCCTATCAATTTTTACTTTTTCACCAAAATTAAAGGTGATAAAATTTCCTACAATATAGTTATTTGCATTTTTCATGTAGAACTAACCATAAGCGAGATATAAGTTAAATAATTAATAATTAAAAAAAGTGTTTTAACAGAGAATGTCTTGTGATTTAAAATACACTTAATTATTGGGTCCAATACTTTATTAGAAGAAAAAGAAGGTGACATAAAAGTCACTGAAGTCTTCAGAGTCGTTTCTAAATGCTGCATTTTCGTCTCAAGTTTTTAGTCGTCAAATTAATAACAATAACATTAATAATAATAATACTAATATTACTAAATTTGCTTATATGCAAGCGCTTAATTAAGGTAACAGTTTCTTGATTATATCTCGAAAACAGTTACTCCTATCAATTTTTATTTTTTTACTAAAATTAAAGCTGATAAAATTTCCTACAAAATAGTTATTTGCATTTTTCATGTAGGACTAACCATAAGCGAGATATAAGTTTGAAAATAATCAATATTTAAAAAAAAAGTGCTTTAACAGAAAATGTCTTGTGATTTAAAATACACTTAATTTATTGGGTCCAATACTTTATTAGAAGAAAAAGGAGGTGACTTAAAAGTCACTGAAGTCTTCAGAGTCGTTTTTAAATGCTGCATTTTCGTCTTCGTCTCAAACATTGAAAACTAAATTACATTTTTGTTCAGTAACTGTTACAGTTTTCACTTTGGTTTTTTGCTTATATCTCGAAAACAGTTACTCCTATAAATTTTTATCTTTCCTTCAAAATTAAAGCTGATAAAATTTCCTACAAAATAGTTTTTAGCATTTTTTTTGTAGGACCAACCATAAGCGAGTTATAGAGTTGGATGGAAATAATATTTAACAAAAATTTGCTTTAAAATAAAATGCTTGAAAAACCGGAATTAAACTAAATTAATTGGGTCTAACACTTTAGTAGAGGAAAAAGGAGGAGACGTAAAAGTCACCAAAGTCTTCAGAGTCGTTTTTAATCGTCATATTAATAATAATAACATTAATAATAATAATACTAATAGTACTAAATTTGCTTATATGCAAACGCTTAATAAAGGTAACAGTTTTTTGGTTTCTTGATTATATCTCGAAAACAGTTACTCTTATCAATTTTTATCTTTTTACTAAAATTAAAGCTGATAAAATTTCCTACAAAATAGTTATTTGCATTTTTCATGTAGGACTAACCATAAGCGAGATATAAGTTTGAAAATAATTAATATTTAAAAAAAAAGTGCTTTAACAGAAAATGTCTTGTGATTTAAAATACTCTTAATTTATTAGGTCCAATACTTTATTAGAAGAAAAAGGAGGTGACATAAAAGTCACTGACGTCTTCAGAGTCGTTTTTAAATGCTGCATTTTTGTCTTCGTCTCAAACATTGAAAACTGAGTTACATTTTTGTTCAGTAACAGTTACAGTTTTCTTATTGGTTTTTTGCTTATATCTCGAAAAAAGTTACTCCTATCAAATTTTATCTTTCTTTCAAAATTAAAGCTGATAAAATTTCCAACAAAATTGTTATTTACATTTTTCTTGTGGGACCAAGCATAAACGAGTTATAGAGTTAGATATAAATAATATTTAACAAAAATTTGCTTTAAAATAAAATGCTTGAAAAACCGGAATTAAACTAAATTAATTGTGTCTAACACTTTAGTAGAGGAAAAAGGAGAAGACATAAAAGTCACCAAAGTCTTGAGAGTCGTTTTTAGTCGTCATATTAATAACAATAACATTAATAATAATAATACTAATAGTACTAAATTTGCTTATATGCAAGCGCTTTATTAAGGTAACAGTTTTTTGGTTTCTTGCTTATATCTCGAAAACAGTTACTCCTATCAATTTTTATCTATTTACTAAAATTAAAGCTGATAAAATTTCCTACAAAATAGTTATTTGTATTTTTCTTGTAGGACCAAGCATAAGCGAGTTATAGAGATAGATATAAATAATATTTAACAAAAATTTGCTTTAAAATAAAATGTTTGAAATACTGAAATTAAACTAAATTAATTGTGTCTAACACTTTAGTATAGAAAAAAGGAGAAGACATAAAAGTCACCAAAGTCATCAGAGTCGTTTTTAGTCGTCATATTAATAACAATAACATTAATAATAATAATACTAATAGTACTAAATTTGCTTATATGCAAGCGCTTTATTAAGGTAACAGTTTTTTGGTTTCTTGCTTATATCTCGAAAACAGTTACTCCTATCAATTTTTATCTATTTACTAAAATTAAAGCTGATAAAATTTCCTACAAAATAGTTATTTGCATTTTTCATGTAGGACTAACCATAAGCGAGATATAAGTTTGAAAATAATCAATATTTAAAAAAAAAGTGCTTTAACAGAGAATGTCTTGTGATTTAAAATACACTTAATTTATTGGGTCCAATACATTATTAGAAAAAAAAGGAGGTGACTTAAAAGTCACAGAAGTCTTCAGAGTCGTTTTTAAATGCTGCATTTTCGTCTTCGTCTCAAACATTGAAAACTGAATTACATTTTTGTTTAGTAACTGTAACAGTTTTCACTTTGGTTTTTTGCTTATATCTCGAAAACAATTATTCCTATCAATTTTTATCTTTCTTTCAAAATTAAAGCTGATAAAATTTCCTACAAAATAGTTATTTGCATTTTTCTTGTAGGACCAACCATAAGCGAGTTATAGAGTTGGATATAAATAATATTTAACAAAAACTTGCTTTAAAATAAAATGTTTGAAAAACTAAAAAATAAAATTTCCTACAAAATAGTAATTTGCATTTTTCATGTAGGACTAACCATAAGCGAGATATAAGTTTAAAAATAATTAATATTTAAAAAAAAAGTGCTTTAACAGAAAATGTCTTGTGATTTAAAATACACTTAATTTATTGGGTCCAATACTTTATTAGAAGAAAAAGGAGGTGACATAAAAGTCACCAAAGTCTTGAGAGTCGTTCTTAGTCGTCATATCAATAACAATAACATTAATAATAATAATACTAATAGTACTAAATTTGCTTATATGCAAGCGCTTAATTAAGGTAACAGTTTCTTGCTTATATCTCGAAAACTTACATTTTTGTTCAGAAACTGTAACAGTTTTTACTTTGGTTTTTTGCTTATATCTCGAAAACAATTACTCCTATCAATTTTTATCTTTCTTTCAAAATTAAAGCTGATAAAATTTCCTACAAATAGTTATTTGCATTTCCTTTGTAAGACCAACCATAAGCGAGTTATAGAGTTGGATATAAATAATCTTTAACAAAAATTTGCTTTAAAATATAATGCTTGAAAAACCGAAATTAAACTAAATTAATTGCGTCTAACACTTTAGTATAGGAAAAAGGAGAAGACATAAAAGTCACCAAAGTCTTCAGAGTCGTTTTTAGTCGTCATATTAATAACAATAACATTAATAATAATAATAATGCAGCATTTTCGTCTTCGTCTCAAACATTGAAAACTGAATTACATTTTTGTTCAGTAACAGTTACAGTTTTCTTATTGGTTTTTTGTTTATATCTCGAAAACAGTACTCCTATCAATTTTTATCTTTCTTTTAAAATTAAAGCTGATAAAATTTCCTACAAAATAGTTATTTGCATTTTTCTTGTAGGACCAACCATAAGCGAGTTATAGAGTTGGATATAAATAATATTTAACAAAAACTTGCTTTAAAATAAAATGTTTGAAAAACTAAAATTAAACTAAATTAATTGTGTCTAACACTTTAGTAGAGGAAAAAGGAGAAGACATAAATGTCACTAAAGGTTTCAGAGTCGTTTTTAGTCGTCATATTAATAACAATAACATTAATAATAATAATACTAATAGTACTAAATTTGCTTACATGCAAATGCTTAATTAAGGTAACAGTTTTTTGGTTTCTTGCTTATATCTCGAAAACAGTTACTCCTATCAATTTTTATCTTTCTTTCAAAATTAAAGCTGATAAAATTTCCTACAAAATAGTTATTTGCATTTCTTTTGTAGGAGCAACCATAAGCGAGTTATAGAGTTGGATATAAATAATCTTTAACAAAAATTTGCTTTAAAATAAAATGTTTGAAAAACTAAAATTAAACTAAATTAATTGTGCCTAACACTTTAGTGGAGGAAAAAGGAGAAGACATAAAAGTCCCTAAAGGTTTCAGAATCGTCTTTAGTCGTCATATTAATAACAATAACATTAATAATAATAAAACTAATAGTACTAAATTTGCTTATATGCAAACGCTGAATTAAGGTAACAGTTTTTTGGTTTCTTGCTTATATCTCGAAAACAGTTACCCCTATCAATTTTTATCTTTTTTTCAAAATTAAAGCTGATAACATTTCCTACAAAATAGTTATTTGCATTTTTTTGTAGGACCAACCATAAGCGAGTTATAGAGTTGGATATAAATAATCTTTAACAAAAATTTTCTTTAAAATAAAATGTTTGAAAAACCGATATTAAACTAAATTAATTGGGTCTAACACTTTAGTATTGGAAAAAGGAGAAGACATAAAAGTCACCAAAGTCTTCAGAGTTGTTTTTAGTACTAAATTTGCTTATATGCAAGCGCTTAATTAAGGTAACAGTTTTTTGGTTTCTAGCTTATATCTCGAAAACAGTTACTCCTATCAATTTTTATCTTTTTACTAAATTAAAGCTGATAAAATTTCCTACAAAATAGTTATTTGCATTTTTCATGTACGACTAACCATAAGCGAGATATAAGTTTGAAAATAATTAATATTTAAAACAAAAGTGCTTTAACAGAAAATGCCTTGTGATTTAAAATACACTTAATTTATTGGGTCCAATACTTTATTAGAAGAAAAAGGAGGTGACATAAAAGTCACTGAAGTCTTCAGAGTCGTTTTTAAATGCTGCATTTTCGTCTTCGTCTCAAACATTAGAAACTGAATTACATTTTTGTTCAGTAACAGTTACAGTTTTCTTATTGGTTTTTTGCTTATATCTCGAAAACAGTTACTCCTCTTAATTTTTATCTTTCTTTCAAAATTAAAGCTGATAAAATTTCCTACAAAATAGTTATTTGCATTTTTCTTGTAGGACCAACCATAAGCGAGTTATAGAGTTGGATATAAATAATATTTAACAAAAACTTGCTTTAAAATAAAATGTTTGAAAAACTAAAATTAAACTAAATTAATTGTGTCTAACACTTTAGTAGAGGAAAAAGGAGAAGACATAAATGTCACTAAAGGTTTCAGAGTCGTTTTTAGTCTTCATATTAATAACAATAACATTAATAATAATAATACTAATAGTACTAAATTTGCTTACATGCAAACGCTTAATTAAGGTAACAGTTTTTTGGTTTCTTGCTTATATCTCGAAAACAGTTACTCCTATCAATTTTTATCTTTCTTTCAAAATTAAAGCTGATAAAATTTCCTACAAAATAGTTATTTGCATTTCTTTTGTAAAACCAACCATAAGCGAGTTATAGAGTTGGATATAAATAATCTTTAACAAAAATTTGCTTTAAAATAAAATGTTTGAAAAACTAAAATTAAACTAAATTAATTGTGTCTAACACTTTAGTAGAGGAAAAAGGAGAAGACATAAAGGTCACTAAAGTTTTCAGAGTCGTTTTTAGTCGTCATATTAATAACAATAACATTAATAATAATAATACTAATAGTACTAAATTTGCTTATATGCAAGCGCTTAATTAAGGTAACAGTTTTTTGGTTTCTAGCTTATATCTCGAAAACAGTTACTCCTATCAATTTTTATCTTTTTACTAAAATTAAAGCTGATAAAATTTCTTACAAAATAGTTATTTGCATTTTTCATGTACGACTAACCATAAGCGAGATTTAAGTTTGAAAATAATTAATATTTAAAACAAAAGTGCTTTAACAGAAAATGCCTTGTGATTTAAAATACACTTAATTTATTGGGTCTAATACTTTATTAGAAGAAAAAGGAGGTGACATAAAAGTCACTGAAGTCTTCAAAGTCGCTTTTAAATGCTGCATTTTCGTCTTCGTCTTAAACATTGAAAACTGAATTACATTTTTGTTCAGTAACAGTTACAGTTTTCTTATTGGTTTTTTGCTTATATCTCGAAAACAGTTACACCTATCAAATTTTATCTTTCTTTCAAAATTAAAGCTGATAAAATTTCCAACAAAGTAATTATTTGCATTTTTCTTGTAGGACCAAGCATAAGCGAGTTATAGAGATAGACATAAATAATATCTAACAAAAATTTGCTTTAAAGTAAAATGTTTGAAAAACTGAAATTAAACTAAATTAATTGTGCCTAACACTTTAGTGGAGGAAAAAGGAGAAGACATAAAAGTCTCTAAAGGTTTCAGAATCGTCTTTAGTCGTCATATTAATAACAATAACATTAATAATAATAAAACTAATAGTACTAAATTTGCTTATATGCAAACGCTGAATTAAGGTAACAGTTTTTTGGTTTCTTGCTTATATCTCGAAAACAGTTACTCCTATCAATTTTTATCTTTTTTTCAAAATTAAAGCTGATAACATTTCCTACAAAATAGTTATTTGCATTTTTTTGTAGGACCAACCATAAGCGAGATATAAGTTTGAAAATAATTAATATTTAAAAAAAAAGTGCTTTAACAGAAAATGTCTTGTGATTTAAAATACACTTAATTTAATGGGTCCAATACTTTATTAGAAGAAAAAGGAGGTGACATAAAAGTCACTGAAGTCTTCAAAGTCGATTTTAAATGCTGCATTTTCGTCTTCGTCTCAAACATTGAAAACTGTATTACATTTTTGTTCAGTAACTGTAACAGTTTTCACTTTGGTTTTTTGCTTATATCTCGAAAACAATTACTCCTATCAATTTTTATCTTTCTTTCAAAATCAAAGCTGATAAAATTTCCTACAAAATAGTTATTGGCATTTTTTTTGTAGGACCAACCATAAGCGAGTTATAGAGTTGGATATAAATAATCTTTAACAAAAATTTGCTTTAAAATAAAATGTTTGAAAAACCGAAATTAAACTAAATTAATTAAGACTAACACTTTAGTTGAGGAAAAAGGAGAAGACATAAAAGTCACCAAAGTCTTGAGAGTCGTTTTTAGTCGTCATATTAATAACAATAACATTAATAATAATAATACTAATAGTACTAAATTTGCTTATATGCAAGCGCTTTATTAAGGTAACAGTTTTTTGGTTTCTTGCTTATATCTCGAAAACAGTTACTCCTATCAATTTTTATCTTTTTACTAAAATTAAAGCTGATAAAATTTCCTACAAAATAGTTATTTGTATTTTTCTTGTAGGACCAACCATAAGCGAGTTATAGAGTTGGATATAAATAATATTTAACAAAAACTTGCTTTAAAATAAAATGTTTGAAAAACTAAAATTAAACTAAATTAATTGTGTCTAACACTTTAGTAGAGAAAAAAGGAGAAGACATAAAGGTCACTAAAGGTTTCAGAGTCGTCTTTTGTCGTCATATTAATAACAATAACATTAATAATAATACTAATAGTACTAAATTTGCTTACATGCAAACGCTTAATTAAGGTAACAGTTTTTTGGTTTCTTGCTTATATCTCGAAAACAGTTACTCCTATCAATTTTTATCTTTTTACTAAAATTAAAGCTGATAAAATTTCCTACAAAATAGTTATTTGTATTTTTCTTGTAGGACCAAGCATAAGCGAGTTATAGAGATAGATATAAATAATATTTAACAAAAATTTGCTTTAAAATAAAATGTTTGAAATACTGAAATTAAACTAAATTAATTGTGTCTAACACTTTAGTATAGGAAAAAGGAGAAGACATAAAAGTCACCAAAGTCTTCAGAGTCGTTTTTAGTCGTCATATTAATAACAATAACATTAATAATAATAATACTAATAGTACTAAATTTGCTTATATGCAAGCGCTTTATTAAGGTAACAGTTTTTTGGTTTCTTGCTTATATCTCGAAAACAGTTACTCCGATCAATTTTTATCTGTTTACTAAAATTAAAGCTGATAAAATTTCCTACAAAATAGTTATTCGCATTTTTCATGTAGGACTAACCATAAGCGAGATATAAGTTTGAAAATAATCAATATTTAAAAAAAAAGTGCTTTAACAGAAAATGTCTTGTGATTTAAAATACACTTAATTTATTGGGTCCAATACTATATTAGAAGAAAAAGGAAGTGACATAAAAGTCGCTGAAGTCTTCAGAGTCGTTTTTAAATGCTGCATTTTCGTCTTCGTCTCAAACATTGAAAACTGAATTACATTTTTGTTCAGTAACTGTAACAGTTTTTACTTTGGTTTTTTGCTTATATTTCGAAAACAATTACTCCTATCAATTTTTATCTTTTTTTCAAAATTAAAGCTGATAAAATTTCCTACAAAATAGTTATTTGCATTTCTTTTGTAAGACTAACCATAAGCGAGTTATAGAGTTGAATATAAATAATCTTTAACAAAAATTTGCTTTAAAATATAATGTTTGAAAAACCAAAATTAAACTAAATTAATTGAGTCTAACACTTTAGTATAGGAAAAAGGAGAAGACATAAAAGTCACCAAAGACTTTAGAGTCGTTTTTAGTCGTCATATTAATAACAATAACATTAATAATAATAATAATGCTACATTTTCGTCTTCGTCTCAAACATTGAAAATTGAATTACATTTTTGTTCAGTAACATAAAACATAAAACTAATAGTACTAAATTTGCTTATATGCAAACGCTGCATTAAGGTAATAGTTTTTTGGTTTCTTGCTTATATCTCGAAAACAGTTAGTCCTATCAATTTTTACCTTTTCACCAAAATTAAAGATGATAAAATTTCCTGCAAAATAGTTATTTGCATTTTTCATGTAGAACAAACCATAAGCGAGATATAAGTTTGAAAATTATTAATAATTAAAAAAAAATGTGTTTTAACAGAAAATGTCTTGTGATTTAAAATACACTTAATTTATTGGGTCCAATACTTAATTAGAAGAAAAAGGAGGTGCAAATAACTATTTTGTTGGAAATTTTTTCAGCTTTAATTGTGAAAGAAAGATAAAATTTGATAGGAGTAACTGTTTTCGAAATATGGGCAAAAAACCAATAAGAAAACTGTAACTGTTACTGAACAAAAATGTAATTCAGTTTTCAATGATTGAGACGAAGACAAAAATGCAGCATTTAAAAACGACTCTGAAAACTTCAGTGACTTTTATGTCACCTCCTTTTTCTTCTAATAAAGTATTGGACCCAATAAATTAAGTGTATTATAAATCACAAGACATTTTCTGTTAAAACACTTTTTTTTAATTATTAATTACTTTCAAACTTATATCTCGCTTATGGTTAGTTCTACATGAAAAATGCAAATAACTATTTTGTAGGAAATTTTATCACCTTTAATTTTGGTGAAAAAGTAAAAATTGATAGGAGTAACTGTTTTCGAGATATAAGCGAAAAACAAAAAAACTGTTACCTTAATTAAGCGCTTGCATATAAGCAAATTTAGTACTACTAGTATTGTTATTATAAATGTTATTGTTATTAATATGACGACTAAAGACAACTCTAAGACTTTAGTGACTTTTATGTCTCCTCCTTTTTCCTCTACTAAAGTGTTAGACACAATTAATTTAGTTTAATTTTAGTTTTTCAAACATTTTATTTTAAATCAAATTTTTGTTAAATATTAAAAACTATAAAATGGCTTAGATTGCCTAAAAACACACATCACACATGATCTTTTGCATAGAAATGAGAAAACGCTCATGTAACACACAAAATAAGCTCCATTTTTCCTTATTAAAAGTATTATTATTATTATTAACTTTTGTATAGTAAATGTTTTTATACCAGTTTTAAAATGAGTTATTAATTTTAGACAATTTCTTGCCTAAAAACGCAGATCACAGATGATTTCTTGCATAGAAATGAGAAAACACTCATAT
>NC_087394.1:16041211-16046211 GCF_031307605.1 Tribolium castaneum | reverse complement strand
AATAGCTTATTTGGAATGATTCTATGCTTCCAAACGAGTAAATTTTTATTAAACAGATGCCAAACATCATGTTTTGTCCTATAAAGACATTTTATACTGCAGTTTGTATTAAAACAAAATATTTTCGTTGATTCTTTGTTAGAAGCAGCAAACCTAACATTTAAGAATCTGAAAACTTTGTATTCGGACACAAACCACCGAATTTTGTATCAGTTAGACAAAAACGGTTGATTTTCGACAATATTTTGCTTTCAACAAGAAAACTTACATCAAGCTGACTAAAAACGTCTTATTTTAGCACAAAACAAAAGATTTGCGTTATAGTCTTAAAGCTGATTCATGCCACAGTTTGGATAAAAACCAATTATTTTTGTTAATTCATTGTTACAAACAAGAAACCTTACATCAAAGAAACTGAAAACCTCTTATTCAGGCCCAGAAAATCAAATTACGTTTCAGTCTACACACAAATTGCTTATTTTAGACGATTCTTTCTTTTGAACACGAAAACTTACATTAAAAAGATTAAAAACGTTTTATTCTGGCTCAAAACTGCAAATTATGTATTACTTTGGATAAAAGCAGTTTATTCTGACTACTCCTTTGCTTAGAATAGAGCAAACTTGTGTAAAACTTAATGAAAACTTTAAATTTCGTCTCAAAGAAATAATTTACGTTATAGTTTTGACCAGAACTGTTAATTTCAAACGATTTTATGCCCCCAAACGAGAAAACTTTCACTAAACAAATGCCAAACGTCTTAGTTCGTTTTATAAAAGCGACTTATGATACAGTTTAAACAAAAACAAATTATTTTCGTTGTTGTTGTGTCAAAATAATTTATTTCGAATGATTCAATGGAGCGAAACGAGTAAACTTTTATAGGACAGATGCAAAATACCATATTACCACATAAATCGTTATTTTAAAGCAAAGTATTAGCTTTTGCACTTGTTCAATTAAAGTTTGCTTACTTCAAAGTATGAAATCGTCCGAAATATTTTTTTTTTGCCAAAACTATAACGTAATTTGTTCTTTTGAGCTTGAATATAGAGTTTTCATTACGTTTTAAAGTAGTTTACTCTACTCTAAGCATAGAATCAAACAGAGTAATCCGCTTTTGTTAAAACTGATACATAATTTGCTCTTATTTTTGAGAATAAGACGTTTTCAATATGCTTGATAAAATTTATCTTGTTTATAGCAAGGAATCGTTTAAAATAAGCTGTATTTGCCTAAACTGATACGTAATTCGATATTTATGCATGGATACGAAGTTTTCAGTTTCTTTGACGTGAAATTTCTTGTTGCAAAAGGTAATACTTTGCTTTAAAACAACGCTTTATATGGTAATATGTGGTTTTGCATCTGCCCCATAAAAGTTCATTAGTTTCGAATCATAAATTCGTTTGAAATAAACAGTGCTGGTCAAAACTATAACGTAAATTATTTCTTGGAGACGAAATTTAAAGTTTTCATTAAGTTTTATACAAGTTTGCTCTATTCTAAGCAAAGGAGTAATCAGGATAAATTGCTTTTATCTAAAGTAATATATAATTTGCAGTTTTCAGCCAGAATAAGACGTTTTTAATCTTTTTAATGTAAGTTTTCGTGTTCAAAACAAAGGATCGTCTAAAATAAGCAGTTTTTGTCCAGACTGAAACGTAATTCGAATTTCTGTGCCTGAATAAGGGGTTTTCAGTTTCTTTGATGTAAGGTTTCTTGTTTGTAACAATGAATTAACAAAAATAATTGGTTTTTATCCAAACTGTGGCATGAATCAGCTTTAAGACTATAACGCAAATCTTTTGTTTTGTGCTAAAATAAGACGTTTTTAGTCAGTTTGATATAAGTTTTCTTGTTGAAAGCAAAATATTGTCGAAAATCAACCGTTTTTGTCTAAACTGATACAAAATTCGGTGGTTTGTGTCCGAATACAAAGTTTTCAGATTCTTTAATGTTAGGTTTGCTGCTTCTAACAAAGAATCAACGAAAATATTTTGTTTTAATACAAACTGCAATATAAAATGTCTTTATAGGACAAAACATGATGTTTGGAATCTGTTTAATAAAAATTTACTCGTTTGGTAGCATAGAATCATTCCAAATAAGGTATTCTCGTCGAAACTATAATGTAATTAGTATTTTGTGCTAGAATACAGCGTTTTTGTTAGATTTTTTAACAATTTTGTCTATTTTAGGCAATGAAACGAAAAGGATTAGCTGCCTTTATCCAAAGTGATACATAAATTGCTCTTTTATGCCAGATTAATACGTTTTTAGTATATTCGATGTAAGTTTTCTTGTTTAAAGCAAAAGATCGTCTAAAATAAGCCGTTTTTGTTTGAACTGATGAACAATTCAGACTGAGAGTCAACAAAAATAATTTGTTTTAATTCAAACTGATACTTTTTGACCCTATAAGAGTCCTATAAGAGTCCGAGATACGCCGTTCTCGTCAAGTCTATAACGTAATTCGTTTTTATGTGTCAGAATACGACGTTTTCTGTCTGTTTAATATAAGTTTTTAATAATAATAATAATAATAATAATAATAATAATAATAACAATAACACTAATAATAATAATAATAATAATAATAATAATAATAATAATAAAAATAATAATAGTTATAAAAGTAAGCTTAGTTTTCTAAGCAAAAATGAAGCTTATTTTGTGTGTTATATGAGCGTTTTCTCATTTCTATGCAAGAAATCATCTGTGATCTGTGTTTTTAGGCAAGAAATTGTCTAAAATTAATAACTCATTTTAAAACTGGTATAAAAACATTTACTATACAAAAGTTATAATCGGTTTTTAATAATAATAATAATAATAATAATAATAATAATAATAATAATAATAATAGTAATAATAATAATAAAAATAATAGTAATAATAATAATAATAATAAAAATAATAATAATAGTAGTAATAAAAGTAAGCTAGGTTTTCTAAGCAAAAATGAAGCTTATTTGGTGTTATATGAACGTTTTCTCATTTCTATGCAAAAGATAATGTGTGATCTGTGTTTTTAGGCAATCTAAGCCATTTTATAGTTTTTAGGCAAGAAATTGGCTAAAATTAATCACTCGTTTTAAAACTGATATAAAAACAATACTATACAAAAGTTATAATCGGTTTTTAATAATAATTATTATAATAATAATAATAATAATAATAATAATAATAATAATAATAATAATAATAATAATAATAATAACAATAATAATAATAATAATAATAATAACAATAATATTAATAAAAATAATAATAATAGTAATAAAATTAAGCTTAGTTTTCTAAGCAAAAATGAAGCTTATTTTGTGTGTTATATGAGTGTTTTCTCATTTCTATGCAAGAAATCATCTGTGATCTGTGTTTTTAGGCAAGAAATTGTCTAAAATTAATAACTCATTTTAAAACTGGTATAAAAACATTTACTATACAAAAGTTAATAATAATAATAATAGTAATAATAATAATAATAATAATAATAATAATAATAATAATAATAATAATAATATTAATAATAATAATAATAATAATAGTAATAGTAACAAAAGTAATAATAATAATAATACTTTTAATAAGGAAAAATGGAGCTTATTTTGTGTGTTACATGAGCGTTTTCTCATTTCTATGCAAAAGATCATGTGTGATCTGTGTTTTTAGGCAATCTAAGCCATTTTATAGTTTTTAATATTTAACAAAAATTAGCTTTAAAATAAAATGTTTGAAAAACTGAAATTAAACTAAATTAATTGTGTCTAACACTTTAGTAGAGGAAAAAGGAGGAGACATAAAAGTCACAAAAGTCTTAGAGTTGTCTTTAGTCGTCATATTAATAACAATAACATTTATAATAACAATACTAGTAGTACTAAATTTGCTTATATGCAAGCGCTTAATTAAGGTAACAGTTTTTTTGTTTTTTGCTTATATCTCAAAAACAGTTACTCCTATCAATTTTTACTTTTTCACCAAAATTAAAGGTGATAAAATTTCCTACAAAATAGTTATTTGCATTTTTCATGTAGAACTAACCATAAGCGAGATATAAGTTAAATAATTAATAATTAAAAAAAAGTGTTTTAACAGAGAATGTCTTGTGATTTAAAATACACTTAATTTATTGGGTCCAATACTTTATTAGAAGAAAAAGAAGGTGACATAAAAGTCACTGAAGTCTTCAGAGTCGATTTTAAATGCTGCATTTTCGTCTTCGTCTCAAACATTGAAAACTGAATTACATTTTTGTTCAGTAACTGTTACAGTTTTCACTTTGGTTTTTTGCTTATTTCTCGAAAACAGTTACTCCTATAAATTTTTATCTTTCCTTCAAAATTAAAGCTGATAAAATTTCCTACAAAATAGTTTTTAGCATTTTTTTTGTAGGACCAACCATAAGCGAGTTATAGAGTTGGATATAAATAATCTTTAACAAAAATTTGCTTTAAAATAAAATGTTTGAAAAACCGATATTAAACTAAATTAATTGGGTCTAACACTTTAGTAGAGGAAAAAGGAGAAGACATAAAAATCACCAAAGTCTTCAGAGTTGTTTTTAGTACTAAATTTGCTTATATGCAAGCGCTTAATTGAGGTAACAGTTTTTTGGTTTCTTGCTTATATCTCGAAAACAGTTACTCCTATCAATTTTTATCTTTTTACTAAAATTAAAGCTGATAAAATTTCCTACAAAATAGTAATTTGCATTTTTCATGTAGGACTAACCATAAGCGAGATATAAGTTTGAAAATAATTAATATTTAAAAAAAAAGTGCTTTAACAGAAAATGTCTTGTGATTTAAAATACACTTAATTTAATGGGTCCAATACTTTATTAGAAGAAAAAGGAGGTGACATAAAAGTCACTGAAGTCTTCAGAGTCGATTTTAAATGCTGCATTTTCGTCTTTGTCTCAAACATTGAAAACTGAATTACATTTTTGTTTAGTAACAGTTACAGTTTTCTTATTGGTTTTTTGCTTATATCTC